>NW_026461586.1:0-61280 GCF_021730395.1 Mercenaria mercenaria | reverse complement strand
AATCTATTTGTTGAGATGATAAATCGTTGGACGTCAGTGAATAGGGAAAAAATATGTTAATAAGATAGATGTTCATCACCATACAGTAGAGATTGTTAAGAGTTAGAGCGCATTGGAGGTTGGAAAATATGTCGGTTCGAAGATTTTGGTATTTTCGACAATGAAGCAGATAATGGTCGACAGTTTCTATTTCACCGCAATCACATCTATCGGTGTTTGTAATTCCTCGGCGGTTGAGGTCATAGTTAAGGGAGCTACAACCTAGACGTAATCGAGCATGAAGAATTTGGCCTTTGCTGGATCCTGCATTAAATAAAGGATTTGATTCCGGTAGGTTTTTATTCAGATCTGATTTGAAGGCATTGACTGAAGGGGATGATTTGATATGTTGAGGAAGTAAGTTCCAGTCGGTTATTGTGTTAGGAAGAAAGGAAGATTTGTATGAATGTGACTGGCAAAGGATATTTCTGATGTTTCTTTGGTTAAATCTTTTTTTTTTTTTTTTTTTTTGGTTGGATTTAACGTCGCACCGACCCATGATACGTCATATGGCGACTTTCCAGCTTTAATAGTGGAAGACCCCAGGTGCCCCTCCGTGCATTATTTCATCACGAGCGGGCACCTGGGTAGAACCACCGACCTTCCATAAGCCAGCTGGATGGCTTCCTCACATGAAGAATTCAAAGCCCCGAGTGAGGCTCGAACCCACATCGATGAGGAGCATGTGATTTGAAGTCAGCGACCTTAACCACTCGGCCACGGAGGCCCCTTGGTTAAATCTAGTATTGATATTATGTTGGTTTTCAGGAATTAGTGAAGACAGGTAGACGGGTGATAGACCATAGACCATATCATAGAACAAAACAAGGCGATGTTTTTTTCGTCGTTCTGTCAGAGGTTCCTAGCCGAGATCGAGTAAGAGTTTCTGGATGTTTCAGAGTTTAGTGGCGCCGGTGACTATAAGAGCAGCCTCGTTCTGGGCGGCCTCGATTTCATTTTTTAGAGCTTCTGTACAGTTGTTCCAAACAATATAAGAATATTCCAGGATTGGACGAATAAATGAAAAGTACATTCGTTCGAGACTTTGTCGATTTAATAGAAATTTAAGAGATCGCATTATTCCAATTCGTTACCAAGCTTTTTTCAAAGTAATAGATATATGTGAGGACCATTTTAGATCAGAGGAAAAGATGAGACCGAGATGATTGTGTTCAGTCACTTCAGTGATTGGTATATTGTTCATATATAATTGAGGATGATTGGGTTTGAAGAGATTTCTTGAAAAGACCATGGATTCTGTTTTTGATGGGTTAAATGTCACAAGCCATGCTTTGGATCAAGAGTGTATAGTTTCAAGATCAGCGTTCAGAGTGGAACTGCTAAAGCTGGATCATCTACGATGTTATAAAGACTAGTAAGACTAGACGAATTTTAGAACCGATGTTTGAAACAATGTCGTTAATGTATGTTAGGAATAACAAAGGTCCTAGAATAGATCCTTGCGGGACACCAGCGTTGCTGGTCGACCAAGAGTAAAATGCATTTGCGTACACAACTCGTTGCTTACGCGAGGAAAGGTATGATGTTATCCAGTCCAGAAGTAAGCCCTTAATACCTAGAGAGGATAGCTTATGAAGAAGCCCGCGATGCTACACCCTGTCGAAGGCCTTCGACACGTCACAAAACACGGCTCGAACTTCTTTGCCGTTATCGAGAGCATTGCAGATGTCGTTATGAAGATATACCAGTTGGTTCCTTGTAGATTCACCTTTGATAAAGCCTGATTGAAGAGAAGTGAGAAGATTGTTTTGAGTGAGATAGTTGTAGAGATAATTGTGAATACATCGTTCCATAAGTTTGCCTATGCAGCTTAGAAGGGAGATTGGTCGATAGTTCGAAGGTTTAGAGGGATCTGATTTTTTAAAAACTAGAGTAACGTTTGCTAGTTTCCCGGACGAGGGGAAGAAGGCATGCGACAATAACTTATTGAAAAACTTGGAAAGAGGTTCAGAAAGTTCTGCCTTACCTTCTGGAAGAAGTTTAAGGCTGATGAGATCAGGACCACATGCTTTAGATGGATCAATGAGGGATATAGCATCAGAGACGTCTGTTGGTGTAATAAGAATATTCGTTAGGGTAGCTGTAGTAGACGATAGGCATGGTGGCAAAATTTCATTAGTGTCATCTATGATGGATTGTGAGCAAAAGAAGTGGTTAAGGAGTTCTGCCTTTTCTTGGTCTGTAAATGCTTGTGTATTTTGGTCTTGTAGCGTTAGAATTGTCTTAGCTGTTGTTTTATTTGTTAGTTTTTTAGCAGTTTTGAACCAGAGTTTCGCTGTTATTGTGTTTGAGTTTATTTGTTCAATGAGTTTATTTTGGTAGTTTTGTTTTGATATTCGTATTAGTTTTGTAACCTCGTTACGTATTGTTTTAAACTTTGTCCAAGCTTATTCAGTGTTAAGTCGTTTTGCTGTTTTGTGTAACTTCTTGCGCTTCCTAATAGCCTTTCTTATCGTGTTATTTAGCCAAGGAATGTCGTTTGGTCTTATTGTGACTGTTTTATTTGGAATTGAATGTTGTGCTGCAGTTAATATTGCGTGTGTGATGTCTTCAGTGGCTTTGTTAAGGTCAGTGTTTTCTGTTATGGTGTCCCAGGTAGTATTATGCAGTATTGTTTTGTATTGATCATAGTTACCTTTGTCGTACAACCATACTTTTCTTTTGAATGTAGTGTTTATAGGTTTGTCTAGTTTAAGAACAGCAACAATAGGGCAGTGAAATCGAATCATGTCAGGAATGATTGGATCGGCAACAAAGCTTGTTAGTACGTGATTTTTATTTTTAACAAAAATGAGATCAATAAGAGAGGATGAGTTTTCTGTAAAATGTGTTGGTGATGAAATTAGTTGTTCTGCCTGGTAAGAGGAAATTAGATTTGATATCTTGTTTGTCTGAGTGTTTAGGATATTGATGTTAAAGTCACCAGCAACTAGGATATTATCACAAGGTTGGTTAAAAGCTTGGTCTATGGACTGCTCAAGAAGAAGCCATTGCTGATTATTTGAATCTGGAGGACGATAGATGCCTCCTACAAGGATGACACGATGTCTGAAATTTATTTCAAGCCAGAGAGCCTCTAATCCAGCAACAGAAAGGTCGTCACGATGTTTGGCGAGAAGGCCATCTCGAATATAGATAGTGACTCCTCCACCTATGCGAGCATTACGATCACAGCAAAACGGTGTTTGAAAGTTAGGTATGAGAAGATCGTCATTTGATATTACAGGAGATAGCCAGGATTCTGTGAAGACAAAAATATCATAAGGCTGAACTTATATTTCTAAAATGTCAATTTTAGCCTTGAGACTTTGAATATTTAGATGCATAACAGAAAGACCACTTTGCAATATTTCACTGTATGCGGATAAAGATGAGTTGTCTGATGAAATTGTACAATTGGATCCTGGATGTGGGTGTACATTTCCAGAGATTATGAGGAGTAGAGGCAACAGTTGAGAAGATATGTATGTTCGAATAAAAGTAATGACTGTAACAGAATGTGCGTGTATGTATCAGTGATTGCATAAGAAAAATGTGACTGGATGGCGATTTTGTTTTGAGTCATGAATTTCCATGATCAAGGAGGCTGATATGTGGTTAATATCCGTAGTTTAGCCACCAGTCTTGGATAAGGGTATTTTGCTGCAATAGGGCGGATCCGCCCCTTTGACGACGAGAGAATGGAACGTGCATAAATTACAAATTTTAAAATAATTAGTGAAAGACGTGTAAAATTGAATATGTACAATAGAGAGTTCATATTAATTTCCGAAACATTTTGGTCATCGCCATTGAAACTTAACTGCTTAAAGTATGAAATAAGATTCTGATCTTTACAGTTGCGAATATGTGATACGTTGTCTCAGATAAAGTGTTGGTACATATGGTTCATTGGCTATTTATAGACTGTAAATACTTTATAGACCCTAGAGATGTTAAAAAAAGGGGAAAAAAGACAGCAATATTTTGAAATAAATATATACGAGTATAAAATGGGTGATTACTCCAGCAAGCATAATGAGACGGTGTTACGAGTATTCTCCCTTATATTGTAACGCACAACGAGAAATTTTCGTTTGATAAAAGCTACGTAACAGTTTAATATTGATCACTTTTTAATTTGAGATCGTAGTGATACATGTAAAGGCATAATGCAAGTTTTTCAATTCGAATCAATGTCCCAAACACTGCAGTTCTTGCACGAAAAGAAATTGCAATACTGCCGTTGGAAATATCAACGTACTTCGAGTACTTGTATAGATTAGATATAACATTTTCTGTTCAAAGTATGTTTAGATTTTGTTTTAGTGAATCGCGCTATTTTAATTTCGGGCTAATTTTAAGAGACCCTTGCTTGAAATAGGCAAGAGATGTTTATAGGTAAAGGTGAAATTTTTTTTAGGAAACTTGAAATATTAGCTCGTTAGCATTATGGCTTTTTAATGTATACATACTACATGTGTATTAGAAGATAAATGTTGAAAGTTTTTGCGCATGATAATCATGCATGGTTTTGTAGGAGGTAAGTATTGGTGTAGTATTGATATAAAGTTTGACAATTAATTTAATACAGACGTCGTCCTCGTGTTTTCCGTGGTATATTGTAGGTAAATGTACAGAGTTTGTATAGAAAAAAATGCTTTCAACGTGTGATCGAGACTATATTTTGTGTATCTCAGTTGTTTGCAGTTGGATTGTTACCGTTAAAAGGGAATTTTTATGTTCAGTCAAAAATTTTCGTTTTGCATTGTGTATTATATAGTATTCGTTATATTGGATTTTAGATAGCGGAAAAAATGGAGTTTAGAGTGAACTTTGATGTTGTTTATTGTATGTTTGCTAGTTTATGTACATTTTGGTTTAGGTTACTGGTAATCATTCAGAATGAGTTACATTGGATTTTAATTGATGGTAAAAAAGAAGAATTTGTCAAAGGAGTATAATGACAAATAGCTGAGTAAAATAAATAAATAATAATAATAATAATAATTATAAAATTCATTAACAATTTGGCCGACTGATTCATGTATAAAACAAATAGTATGGTGAATAAAAGTAGATGACTTTAAATATATTCGAATGCTATACTAATTGATAATTTATGTATACATATATGTGGCCGTTATAATCACACGGCCTTTGATATGTTTAAAACATATATACCAAAACCACGCATAAGATTATTCAGGATTGATTCTTGAAATTACTGGCATAAAATACTTGAATTTGTTTTCGGAACCCACGAGCGGCTTTTTATTAAAAAAATAATGCGGTTCAGCATGCGGGCATTATAATCACACGGGCGATATTAGTTTAGACATATCTACCAATATGACGCAAAAGATTATCCAGGAATGATTCCTGTATCTACTGGCATGAAATTTGAATATTCAGGTGCATAGTAACCCAGGGATGCGCGTTATAGCATCCTATTTTGAAAGACATTAGGATTTTAAAGAAAAATTACAATATATTTCCTTTAATAATACATTGTACTTTGAAAATGTTCTGCCTTAAATAAAATGTTATTATGTTGGGTTGACATGAACTTTTAAAATTCAGGGGCGGGTAATGTTGGGTGAATACATATTGAAATCATGGATTTTCAAAAACAACGCAGGCGGTGTGAAAGGTTCAGGAAAATGAGTTTGAAGGTGTGGTCTTTATAATTACACGCACGATGTAAGATTAAGACTTAGATATCTGTTTACAAAAATGAAATATCTTTTTTATATAGAAATGATTTCTGCATGGGTGGTTTGAAAAGCAGAATATATATATGAATTTTGTTTAGTTTTTGTTGGGTTTAACGTCGAATCGTAGACTGTTTGAGACCATTCAAGACTACTTGTTCTTAAATTGCTGTTAAACAATTCACTCTATTTACACATCCCATTAATCCGTTTACATCTAGAAACTAACTGAATTTCTACTCAGAAAACCCTCGTGTGAATAACAATTCAATGCTCTCCACTGCAATGCGTCTGGACATCAAAAAAAATGTAAGAATATTTTCAACATGAGCATTGTCTGATGTGACATAATAATACCTTTGTTTTAAAACAGAATCAGCTATAGGAGTGCATCAAATGTATGAAAAATGTGTAAAACGAAAGTGCAAGTGCCATAGAATCAAAGATGCAATTTTATTTCAATATTAAAGACTAATCCGTAATTAAATGGAAGAAATTCTCAGCCGACGTAGATTATATGTACAATATTCACACAAATTAAGCATATTACTATGCTAACTAAAGGCAAATGATAAACAAATAAAAATGACATGTGTACTGACCTGTGACAGTCTTCATGGCAAATGGCATGTCACAGCAAATTACTTTTGAAATCTAAATTACTCTACTTATAGAGTGGAAATGTTGGTGCACATACTGGAATCTTTATATGAAAAATATGTCTTAAGTACTGTCATTCTGCATTATTTCCATTAACTCTATTGCTCAGGAAGTAAAAAAAATAATAAACAGTAATCATTTCTTTAAAATGAAACAAACATCTTCTTATGAATCCGTCCGTCTCCAATACTCTTCCACGCTAAAAGTTTGGATGCTTTCAAAAAATCGTTAAAAACAAACTTTTTCTTCAAGGTCTATTGAAACTAACTTTACACTGGAAAACAAGCTGTTGTATGACTGTGCAATAGACGTAATTGACTGTCGTTTATTTTACTTTACAATATTTAGTATAATTAATATGTAGAATCAAACCTGATTCTAGCTAACTACCTTTTAATGTTGAACTATTTTTAAATATACTTTTTTGTGTTGTATTGTGCGTCCATATCATTCTGTGATATGTAGTTTGTACTGAGCTTTTGAACGTTTATCTTATAGATGAAAAGAGCGCTATAAAATCTGGTAAATAATAATAATAGTAATAATAATAATAATGTAAAATAACCATTGTTTACAGCATGAAGAAAACAACAGCTCCTGTTAAACCAAACACCGGATCGACCTGACTGGACCCACAATGACAATAGTATTTCCCTTATGCAATATCGCATATTCTCCATTGCAGTAAACAATTTTTCTTGCAATGTTTTTTCTCTCTTTTTTTATGCAATAGCAATTAGCCGTTTAAGCGTAGTAGTAAATGGAATTTTTCATCAGTTCCCTATTTTCGCCGGATTGAAGACTTATTTTTTATTTTTAGTATTTTGGAATTGGATTGTGCTCATAAATCTGTTGAATTTGTTCCACTGCCACAGTTAATGACAGGAATCGAAGATGAAATTTAACATTTAATATGTCTCCAATCAAAGTGAATAATATTTACACAAAAACTACCTTTAAGCAGCAACTTTATGACAATTATAAAATATTTATATTTGTAACAAAGTAAATTGATTACCGAACTTCTAGACTCCGGGTCTAGAAGTCCGTAGCTAAATAATGAGACCTCGAGTAGATCGATTTTACATTTTGATATTTTACGTTGTCTACATAAAGGGATATCGACTAGCCAAAATTAAAACGATATTCATCTCTTGTAAAATAATTTGGACTAAGATACGGTGACCGGACCTATCCGATCTAGATTTCCGGTCACCGAACCTCTAGATTCCAGATCTAGAGGCCCAGGCACAGGACGTTTAGCCTCCGGGTCTAGATGTCTGGTCACCGGACCTTTAGCCACTTCCTAATGATTATACTTGAATGGAAAGGACTCAATAATATTCACTATTCATCATAGATAGGCAAGTGGTGTAATGAACTTACATTCGAACTGAACAGAAAAATGCTGAGATCAAATTCACAGTGGGAGGAACTGTTACACGAAACTCGGTTATGGAGGATATCATGTTACAGCTGCTACAGTTTTCTTGGAAAACGCTACAGCATATGTAGGATGATAATCGCTGGTGGTGGTTTGTTGACAAAAAAAAAGAGGAAAGTGCAAAAATATAAATTGTAATTCCAGATCAATGGTATGTACGTCATTTGAGACATGGCTTAACATGCGAAACACAGTATATTGAAGTCTGCCAAACGCTTTATAACAGAATTCGAAATTTTGATATAAAATAATCAAAAGGAACTGAATAAAAGATATTTCAACCATATTTTATGCTCATTTGCATCGTTAAAAAACCTTTCAAGCAATCACTTATAAACATGCGTTTATCTTTGTATTTGTTTGTTTGTTTTTGGGTTTAACCCCGTTTTTCAACAGTATTTCAGTTATGTAACGGCGGGCAGTTAACCTAACCAGTGTTCCTGGATTCTGTACCAGTACCAACCTGTTCTCCGCAAGTAACTGCCAAATTCCCCACATGAATCAGAGGTGGAGGACTAATGATTTCAGACACAATATCGTTTATCAAATAGTCACGGAGAACACACGCCCCGCCCGAGGATCGAACTCGCGACCCCACGATCCGTAGACTGACGCTCTACCTACTGAATTAAGCGGGCGGGTTAAGACCTAACAAATATATTATACCAAGTGCATTTTTTTTTCGAAATTCCAAATCAGCATCTGTATATACTAAAATGTAAAAACATTTTCGATTGTTGATTTTTGTAATTAAAATATTTGTGACAATGATATTTTTGGTTTTCTAGTTAAAAAAGATTGTACCTTTGTGATGATATTACTGAAATATTTAATTCAATTAAGTAAATATGTTTTGTGCATTAGGAGGTCTTTCAGATAAAAAAAAACAGCTGGAAACAAGAAATGTCAAGAAAAGTATCTTTTGTTATTTAAAATCAAGATTATTTCACATGTACGAAGTTTCTTTAGATTTCTTAAATTCTCCATTATCGATTTCGAGTGAATATTTTCTTTTAAGCATATTATTTACACAAATCGTTGTTATAAAGGAGCAGTTGATTAATGTCAGAATGATTTGTATGTTTGATATATTGATGATGTTACACATAAGGTCAGATATACCTTGACTCCCTTTTCATACTATATTTGCTATAATGATTGTTGAGTTGCTGTTAATAATAGGATTTAGGTCATTTGTGGCTGATTTGGGTTCGTTATATTAAAAGCTGGATCCCAGCATCACACATTATGTATAGGAGTTTTACCTTAAGGGCAGTTGAATGCTATAGACGATGGCAAATATAAGCTGAGCATCGGAAAGCTGAGACAGAGACCAAGAGTTTGGTAGTCTACTGAGATAGACGGTTCAGCGTTATTTGCAAAGTACAGCCAAGGCATTGGTAATATACATATATGGTAGTTGAAAGCTACATGTGATAGCATATAGGCGCTGAGCATCCAGGAGTCAGGGCAATCGTACGGAGTTGCAATTTCAATTAAGGGGACCGAGGTCGAGCATCTATGCGATAGGACCCGTATGTTGTTCATTCAAATACATTATCATCAACAAAAAGACCAGTCAAGTATAGATTCTCAAGCCTATAGGAGTTTGAGCAAAGTGTTATTAACTGAAGATAGATTGTTAGTTTGAAACATTTAGTGATTTGCCTGATCCCTGAAATTATCTAGCTCATAACTGAAACTATTTAGTGAGTGATACGAATCATTGGTACACGAGTCATTTAGGCAAGGTAGCCGGAGGAAAATTTATGTATGAGATATTTAGTCTTAACAGCTATACGTTTTAACAAAGTACTTTCTATATCGTTTGTCAGTTGGTCTAAGACTTAGTCACCTTAGCGATTGGACCAATTTCATTGTTCAAGATACTAAAAACGTAGACACTTCCCTGGGCCATATAACTTGTACCCTGCCAATTAAAGACTTAGTACAAACGACGATTAAATGCGGTATCATGTACAATGAATATAGAACAACAGTTTTGCTTTCCGTTGAAAAGTTTATATTATTTTAGTATATAGATAATCTACAGGTGTTCAAATTGTTGATTTGGAATTTCGAAAAGGGATCATCCTAAACTTGTAACACACCGAGAAGTTGCACCCAACAACTGTAACACATCATGCTAAACTGAAACATTTTATAAAACAACGAAAAATTAGATCCACAGTAATTTTTTCTATCTCTGCTTATAAGTGCATGCCTGAAAAGGTCTTTTATCGATGCAATTGAGCATGAAATATGGTTGAAATATTTTTATTCAATACTTTTTTGATAATTTTATACCAAAATTGTGTTTACTTCTTATAAAGTTTAATAAAACAAAGAAAAAATATACCATCGTGATTTGCAATTTTTCTGCTCCTGCACTGCTAACTTGATGTGATTCTGATCATACAGTCAGGAGTTACGCCACGTTAGCATTATACAATACAATGTATTTGTATTTGCTTTAATCTTTATGAACATGTGCAACGCCTAGGTCATAATGAGTTGTTTGGTTAGAATGCTAGAAAGTATGAACGCTTATGTCAAGCATCTCAGACATGTTGCTAAATGTAAGTAAATGGTTTTATCTAAGACGTCATACATTGAAGTTAACTTGGAGTCACGGATTTTGTTTTGTTTAAAGCAAGTATGTGACATTTGCGAATCGCTTGCTTCACTTGAAAATCAAAACAAAGATGGCCGGGTATTGTTGTGTCGTGTGCTTCATTAGTCGGAACATTTTAGTTGCTTTTCGCCAAAATTTCTACAAAACTAAACGACTGCCTGATTATCTATGCGAGCCGATGCGAGTCAAAAACGATATAGCATGCATTATTAACAATGACATTCACATAGTTTAAAGGTTGTTTACTTTCGCCTCCTACGTCCGAAGGTTGTCATGCTCCCGGTGCATGCCGCCCTGGCGTGATGCTGCACTTTGACGTATTTCCTGGTCTATAAGTGAGAATATTAGCGATGAAATTCGAACTTCAATAGCTGAGGACAGCTTATATCACATTACAGTTTATACTCTACTCTAGCTACATCCCCAGCTTTTATTATATTTGACTGGCTTATCGTAGTAGGTTGTCCCCCTTGAAAATTATCCGATAATCAATATTGGTTTCCCTGCTGATATTACTTTGAGCAATAGATTATATAGGAAATTTATTTTCAATGATTAATTTCAAATATGTGTTTTGGTTTGTGAATATTTTACTAGATATGACTGTATACATCAATTTCTTCTCTTTAATTTGATGTGAAAATATAGATTCTAACTTAACATTTTCTTGCTTCCAATTGACTTTAAAAAGTATCACCATCACTTATATTGAACATATAGTGAAAATCACTAAATTTTTTAATTTCTTTTACTTTAGAGGCAAATAAATTATATTTTCCAAAGCATGACAATTTATTATCACATATGTAGGTATTCGTGACTTTATAAACAATACAATAGTATAATTATAAGTGTAATATGGTAAAGGCTTCTTGCTTCCATTTAACTTCAAAGTGTATCAAGAAATAAAAAACTGGTGGATTTCTTAAAGTTCTGATGTAGCTTAAACGATGTAAAGATTTACGGAACTGCATATACCAACAACTGACGTACGATTCAATATAGTCTTTTGAAATTATAACGTTCATAATTGTCTCAAAGTCAAAAAAGAGAAAAAAAAATATGAACAGAACAGAATAGAACAGAGCTTTGATTTTTCAACAAACTGTTAATGAGAACAATACGAATCGATATAAATTACAGTTTTTCTAACTGAAAGCTAAAATCTTTGGAGTATTGAAACAATCGATGACAGCAGAAAAACTACGTCATAGAATAGTTTTCTTATGAAATAGTGTAATTTGCAAGTTGCGCTCCTTGAAAGCTGGTGAGTGGGGGAAAGAATGTGTACATTTATTTAAACAAAAGACACAGCATGGTTTCCACGCTTTGCAAAGAAAGTGTGAAATTAATAGGCGCGCAATACCATTTCTATTTTAGAAATGAAATCCAAGCTTGAAAACAAAACAACAAAAAATATTTAGACCACGATAATCCGCAAATAGCCAATCGCAAAGCAGACTTGTACCCGTCTATATTTCATATACAACAGTAGCGTTGTATATATATCGGGTGAAACTTAGGGGAAAAACGCGTGAATTTCGTGTCAGTTTACCATCTAACAATACAGGCTAACGCCATTGTTAAATGACCTTGCAATATTCTCACCAGTTATCAATGGGATAAAAAATAAGACTGACTTGAAAGTAAATTCAGTTGACAACGTCTAAATATTAATATCGTAAAAATGACCCATGTTATTGGATATCAATAAAAGGGTTCACATGACTGAAATTCAAGACTGATACATATAAAAATCAAATTGAATTACAAGAAAATCCATATTTGTAGTGTAGAACCGGCTGGGTAAATACGTAAAAAATAATTTACACATTCACTGAAACGTTTCCAACAGTTGTAACTTTTTATGTTCACTTGTTATAAAATAGACATGTCAGCACGATTCTTACATTTGCAAACAACTGGATTCAGTTGTTCGAAACTTTAACAGGCGATTGAGCTAAAGGTCGATTAACTTTATTAGTATATTTCGATACTTCAGAAAACTTAGAAAAACAAATGTACTTATTAAGTATTATAAACACTAAATCATCTTAACAGTAAAATTAAAACATCATACTAGTGTTTCCCACCCAACAAGACTAGTATCTTGAATAGAAATTTAACAGGCGGTTAGTTTAACAGCTTAATGCAGGGGTCGTGGATTCGAGCATCACTGGGGTCACGACCATTAATTCTCATATGACCCTGGTACTGGTTTTCCATGGAAACGGACTCGAGAGTGGTTACAATCAGCTTAAAGCTTTCATCACAATCGAGCTAAAACAAATCAGTATAAACTAAACTAAACTAAACTAACAGCCAGTTAAAGTTTCGAACAGCTGGGCCCTGTTAGAAAGTAGAACAACTACATCATTCTTACAAGAAAGGCACGACATAGTTAAAAGTGTTCGTAGTCCTACTAGCATGTACGCACTAACTATATCCTGACAGATAGATAAATAAATAAGTAAATAACTAAACACCGATACTGGTTCCTATTTTTATAAGAACAAAAATGAGTATAACCATAATTATTTTGTCACTTTATACCGATTGTTGAAAAGTGATTTCTAATAGAATCTGATAATTTGTATGTGATTATGTATATTACCAGTAAGCACTAGTCCATACTTAAAATACCAGATTACTTGAAACAACAATATTTTTTTATCCAACATGTTTACCTCCGATTTGCTGTCAGCCATTTTTGTGGTTTCGGAACCCGGCTATCTTCTTGAATCAACGTATCTGTCATCGTGTTTCGCAAAAATGCAAACTCCTCACAAAACCTAATTGTTCAGCAATTTTGAGTATTTTTGAGAAATCCATATTTAACTGTTTAGCATTTGCGATTGCAAATGACTCAAAGTGTTAATGAACGTCAAATTTTAGTAAATCCGGTATTTGAGTAAAACTGAATATATACAAAGTAACCTGCATTCTTTCACATGCCCTACTGACAAACAAGCGCTAACGGTACAAAGATAATATCACTTTTACAAAAACACGTTAATCCTAATTTCTATAGAACGCATGGGACAGTTTTCAATAATTGCAGTTTTTATGTCACGTGGTCTAAGTCGGATAGACAACTCGTGTCGTTGTCTACGGGATATATACAACTCGCTTTGCTCGTTGTATATATCCCGTAGACAACGGCACTCGTTGTCTATCCTATACTTATAATAGCATGCTTTCCGTGAGTTTGCACGGTAGGATTATCTCTTTAGTACGACCTACATTTTGTCACTGTTTGTTCGTGGAAAGCATGCAAAATAGCCACCTTTACAGCTGAAGACTAGTTTACACGGATATCTTGACCTTATTTCATGATTGCATTGTATAGTATGTACATGGCATATTTGATTTATGATTTGTGTACATCATTGATTATACAAGACTAAGTAACTTTGACACTATAGATAATTAGACAGGGTGAATCAGAGTTAATTTAAAAATAGTGAGTTCGGATCTCAATGATACACATACACAAATGCTGATAAGAAAAGTCAGAAACTTGATTCATAATTAAATAGATTCTTTCTTTCCTTGTTTTCTTTGGAAAACCTAGGATCAAGGCCAGTTAATAAAACATGTGTGTGCTTGTTTTACTAACATGTGTGTTTTCTAAGATTGTCAAATTGCTTGTGTTTTTGTTGTTGTTGTTGTTTTTTTTTTTTTTTTTTTTTTTTTTTTTTTTTTTTTTTTTGTTGTTGTTGTTTTTGCCATTGCCTGTCAAATACAGTATTGTTTAGTTTATTACTTTATTTTATCATGTTTTATAGAGTAAACTTCTAAGCATGAAAGAGAAACAAAAGTATCGTTATATGGACAAGAACATTCGAACAAAATCGGAATACATGTATCTTCACACAAGTTTCGTTTTCCTCGAGGAAACATTATTATACATGTTTTTGTGGGAAAGCTCGTTTAAGAAATAATTCTCGGATTTCAATGTTTAGCGACATTCAAAGTTTCAAAAGAAAAGAAAAGAATTTATTTGATGTTTTCATTTTCTGTTACATGACAACACCAATTTCGCAATATCATAAGCTAGCATAATGTTTGTTTTTTTTACAGAAATGTTTTATATCTTTACAAGATTAATATTTCTATATGTAGCTTTCTATGGAGTAATATGCGACCTTAATTTCCATGTATAACACAAAGCATAATTTTAGATCAATGCAAAATCCATGACAAAGAATTATTGATTTGGGTTATGAATGACACGACTTTAGCTAATGTAAGGGAGACAATCCAATATGAAGGGAATTGATTTAACACAGTCAATAATTAAGGGAGAAAATTCTTGAAAATTATCGTTAAAAGCTGACCATGGTTAATGCATTGAAAATTTTTGTGTCACTATTACCTGCTATATGCGTGAGTACCAGAGTACACTATGTTAACTGGCTGTATGCATATATTTGAAAACAGATAAATATGATAAACAAGTGTTTGTCATGTCAATCAAATACAATATTTTATTTCAAAAGTGCAAAAGTCAGAAATCTACTTACTGTCTGTTTTGCAAGACATGATTTCCACCATCGTGTATCTTCACGGCGGCGAATGATGAATTTAAAACGTGCGAGTCACGCTTTTTTCCCAACGGTGTAATTACACCAATAACATATTTTTTCATGGGTATGTCAAGCAAGTAATAAGGGTCTTCAATTGCAAAGAAGTTTTTCTGAACAATTATAGGACAGTTTTGAAATAAGCACCTTGTTATCGACGTCATGTTTGTCGCAGACTTTTAGTCGTCATTTTCAGAGCGTGTAAATCTTATTATGGCAACGCACAACAGTCCAGGAAACAATATCTTACATCTTTAGCAAGACAATTTAATTCGTGAAAAGACAAGTTACTGTGTTCTGCATTTTTTTTCAGAAACACCATAAAAGCCGGTAACATACGTAAAATCGAGCATATTCAAATCAATATATTTAAATTTCTAAAGCAAAGAAAAAAATCGAAATCAAAATATATATTAAATTTTAAAAGCTATCTTAGAAAATTTTTATGTATTTTGTAAGTACTGGACAAAGAAAAAGCATGTGGGCAAGTTTTGAAAAACATATATAAATCATGGACCTGATCACGACCGTGTCATAATCACGCGAAATCGACATAAATTTTCCAGATTCAGGGAGAAATAAAACATGATGAACCTTAACACAAGTGAAAAGGTAGGGTCTAGTTTTACTGGCTATTTTGTCTTTTCCATAGCAAAATTAACCAGGCATAATGCTGGATGTTATCAAAGTTTCTAAAGTTTTCTCTCTTTTGCGTGCTTTTATCTGATCGATGTGTCATTAAAAGAACCTGGAAGTAGATCATAATGTCACGTGTAATTTGTAATCGAAAGCTTGTTCTTTTTTACCGTTTTCCTGCTTCTTACAGCTAGATTCTTCCATCTATAGGCAACGAATATTTCTTTCATGTTCATGGTCAGCTTTTAACGAGAATTTGCAAGAATTCTCTCCCTTAATTATTGACTGTGTTAAAGCAATTCCCTTCAAATTGGATTGTCTCCCTTACATTAGCTAAAGTCGTGTCAGTCATGACCCAAGTCAATAATTTTTGTCATGGATTTTGCCTTGATCTAAAATTTTGCTTTAGGTAATACACGGCAATTTAGCTCGCATGTTACTCCATAGAAAGCAACAAAACATGTTGCCAGTTTTTGATATAAATCATGTTTTATAGATTCATTCAGAAATAGTTTTCTTGTAAAGATATAAAACATTTCTGTAAAAAACAGAATGTTAGCTTATAATATAGCCAAATTCGTGTTGTCATGTAGCAGAAAACGAAAACATTTAGATAAATTTCTTTTCTTTTGAAACTTTGAATCCCGCTAAATATAAAAATCCGAGAATTATTTTATAAACGAGCTTTCCCACAAAGGCATGTATAATAGTTTTCCTCGAGAAAAACGAAACTTGCGTGAAGATACATGTATTCCCCTTTTGTTTGATTGTTCTCGTCCATAAAACGTTACTTCTGTTTAACTTTCATGCCTAGAAGTTTACTCTTTAAAACAAGATAAAATAATGTAATAAACTATGCAGTCACTGTATTTGACCCTCAATGGCTAAAGAACCCAAGCAATTGAACAAACTTAAAAAACATACATGTTACTAAAACACGCAAACACATGTTTCATTAACTGGCCTTGATCGTAGGTTTTCCATAGAAATCAAGGAAAGAAAGAATCTATTTCATTATGTTTCAAGATTCTTAATTTTCTTATCAGCATTGATGTATATGTGTCATTCAGATCCGAACTCATTTTTAAAAATAAAGCTCTGAATCACCCTGTCTACTTATTTATAGTGTCTAAGTTACATGTAAAATCAATGTTATACATAAGTCAAATATGCCACTCAGATATGTGTTTGTACAAACTATACCATTCAATCATGAAATCAAATCTATCGTGTAAACTTAAGTCTTTAGCTGTGAAGGTGGCTATTTTTGCATGCTTTACACGAACAAAACCGTGACAAAAATGTAGGTCGTACTAAAGAGATAATCCTACCGTGCAAACTCATGGAAAGCATGCTGTCATAAATTTTGTTTTGTTTTCAAGCTTGGATTTCATTTCTAAAATAGACACGATATTGCGCGTCTGTAAATTTCACTCTTTCTTTGCACAGCGTGGAAACCATGCTTTGTCTTTTGTTAAGATAAATGTACACATTCTCTCCCTCTCACCAGCTTTCAATGTGAGCCTAACTTGCAAATTACACTATTTCCTAAGAAAATTATTTTTTGACGTAGTTTTTCCCTGTCGTTGAATGTTTCAATACTCAAAAGATGTTTAGCTTTCAGTCGGAAATAATGCAATTTATGTTGATTCTTATATTGTTCTCATACCACACAGCTGCAATCACTTAAACAGTCGGGTGAAAAATCAAATCTCTGTTTTATTCTGTTCTGTTCATTTTTTTTCTATTTTTGTCTAATGAGACAAATATGAACGTTATTATTTCCAAAATCTATATTGAATCGTAAGTCATTTGCTGGTATATGACTTTCGTAATTTGTCACCGCTTTAGTAACATCAGAAAAATCCAACAGTTTTTAATTTCTTGAGATACTTTGACGTTAAATGAAAGCAAGAAGCTTGTACACTATTACAATTATATATATATCATTGTATTGTTTATAAAGTCAAGAACACCTGCATATGTGTTAATAAGTTGTCAAGTTTTAGAAAATATAGTTTATTTGCCTCTAAATTAAAAGAAATTGAAAAGTTTAGTGATTTTCACTGTATATTCAATATAAGCGAAGCTTATACTTTTAAAACAAAACTGGAAGCAAGAAGATGTTCAGTTGGAATAAATATTTTCACATTAGATTGAAGGTGAGAAATTGATGTATACTGCAATATGTGTTAAAATATTCATAAACTTAAAATAATATTTGAAATTAATCATTGAAAATAAATTTCCAATATAATCTATTGCTCAAAGTGACATCACCTGGTAAACGGATAATTTTCAAGGGGGACAACCTACAAGGATATGCAAGTCAAATATAATAAAAGCTGGGTATGCCTTTTGTCTGATATAGACACACACTAGACATTTGTTTGTTAGTTTTGGGTTTAACGCCGTTTTTCAACAGTATTTCAGTCATGTAACGGCGGGCAGTTACCTTAACCAGCGTTCTTGGATTCTGTACAAGTACAAACCTGTTCACCGCAAGTAACTGCCAACTTCCCCACTTGAATCAGAGGTGGGGGACTAGTGATTTCAGACAAAATGTCGTTTATCAAATACTCACGGAGAACATACGCCCCACCCGAGGATCGAACTCACGACCCCGCGACCCGTAGACCGACGCTCTTACCTACTGAGCTAAGCGGGCGGACCACACTAGTCATGGTTGGTGGCATGTACGAAATTACAGTCTCTTAATTTAAGACAGTAAAAATCAATTTAACACAACATTATAAATCAGATAATTTCGTATTCTAATTAGTTCAACCATTAGCCGTCTACTTTAATTTTTTAATCTGGATATGTTGCTAGGTCGGAACAATCTCTGACATAACAATGATGTCTGCAAAAGATGGACGCGACGTATAAACATAGGAATACTAAGATTAAATTAAAACTAAGAATCTAAAATAACAGTTAAAATTCACTCCTTTTTTTCTATCCGGATTGTGCAGCTATCAGACTGAAATGTAAAAGTGAAAATGTATTTAAATCAGGTTTGTCCAATAAAATTGCAGTGCAGTATTACCTATACTTCCCATCAACCATATACAATTTTGAAATTACGGTCCCCGACAACATTTTATGTAGTATGATCTTCAGGTTACATTACACCAATTCAGTGCATTTTTTATTTCATATGAATAATTTAATCTTGTCATTTTCAATAACTCAGAGCGTTTTAAAGATTCGAACACTACATACAGCCAGTTTGCCAGTTAGCATAACATGTCACCTTCCCCGAAAATATAAATACTGATACGTATTGAAAACCAGCGCCCTATGTATGTTCTCCCATGAAAATAAATGTTGAGCAATTATCATGATTATACAATGCGTATGTAGATATTTACTCAATAAATAAAACAAAAACCTCAAACTTCACATTAAAATTGGAACTACACTTGTTCTCAATATAAGTACAGGGGTTGTTCAAAAATACCGTAGACTTTTGCTGTCAAAAACCGTATATTGTGTAAAGAGCAATGTGGAATATATCATTGTAATTCGCAAACTGTCTGTAATTTGGTTATAATGTTTCTTTTTTAACATAATCACTGATAGGCAAAGCGCGCAGAACGTTTTAATTACCACAGCTACGCGTAAGCGGTGCAGTCGCTTTTTATCTGCTATGATTTGAGTTCGGTCGCTTATGTTCGTACTGTCAGTATACTTGTTTGTCTGAAAGTCAAATGCAGCAACATGCCAGGACGACATACACCGAGAGTATGGAGTCATTCAGACGTGGGACGCGGGAGTAAACAAAGTTTATACTAAGTGAGTATTAATGTTTTTAATGAATGTACTGTCACCAGTGACTCGCAAAGATAATCAGTTAGTTATCTTTTAGTTATGTAAAAAATTTGAGGAATAGCACCTTTACTTAAGACCACTTAAACAGACGCCACAACAATGTTCGGTCATCATATTATGACTTTTTAGTATTCTAAAAAAAAACTTATTGTGACTTAGGTTACAAATATAAATAAATGCAAACTTTAAGAAAGCATCTCTAAAGTTAGAGAAAATCTCTACGCACGTTATTTTTGAACAGTCCTCGTAGTACTAAGTTAAAATATGAACCACTTCATGTGTAACATTGGGTATATAGTCACTTCTTATTTATTTTAAAACAGTTCTTCACCGTTCGCAATCTCAGTTTTTCTATACCAAAATCCGGAAAATGTATTCCGGATCTCGATCATGAAAGTGTTATACGCATTTCGCAAAAACGCAATTGAAGTGTAACGATTAGAAATTATATTATTAAAACATATACATGCCTTAACCATAAATTCTCATTTAATTTAAATGTTCTTGTTCTTGGCGACACGGTAGATTTGTCTTGATATTTATTCTTTTAGAAACTGGTATTGTTAAAATATCATATTACTGTTACAGAGCTTCATTTAAAATTGGAACAATATTAATTATAAATAATAGGAAATTAGTCTAGTTGATTAAAGTAGAATGAAAAGAAAAATATTTTGAATTATATATTTTGTCTGTTAGAATGAATTTTATTCATCAATGGCAGAACTCCTATATTAAAAATAAATTATATTTTACAATTGCAACATCTACGCGAGTTTCATGTTATGCTTTATATAAGGCTCACAATGATGTCCATAATTTCACACGTTTGTTTCTTACAAAACCACCATAGAAAAGTGTAAGAACGAAAGTGTGCAATAAAAAAAAATCAGGTAACTTCTTTATTCAAGAATTAGTCCTAGTGTGTTGTTATGTAACTGTTATGTTGTTAAATAGTAAAATGGAGATTTATTACAGGGAAAGGGTCGGTTTATCTAACTCTCGAATGCAGAGGTGAAAATGGATTAAGGAATGCATTTAGATTATTTGAAAACGACGACTCGCCTAACACAGTTGATAAATTGTCGGAGGCACTTGCCCGAAAAGTCGGGACAAAAGTAGAACTTCAAACAGGGATTGACATTGACAAAAAAGACACTTTAGAAAAGGTTAGTTAATATCGAGCTTTGGATTCATTTTATCATTAAATAATCAGTCTGGTAAATTATTTATTCTGTACACTGTCGGCCAATATATTTGAACATTTTATATGTAGAATCCGTTTGTAAAACAAACATAACTTTATTCATAAAAGTCAGAAGGAGTTTTGGATCTTTAAAGAGTAAATCACGCAATAGAATTGATATGTAAAATAGAATTGATTTTTTGTTCTGGTGCTTTTTGTACGTACCGATCTGTTTGAGAAACAGAAATGAATCTACTCTAATCCTAGGCTAGTATTATAATATTTTGTTCTCTTAAGCGTTGGTCAGGAGAAAGAGTTAGGATTTAAACTAAAGAAAATTTAGCTGTATTTTGTATTATGATCAATACCATTTTATTTACAATGGATTTGAATATACATAAAGTTTTGTATTATACATGCAATGATCTGTTTGAAAATCCATACGAAAGAACGTGTATAATTTTATCACAATGATGTTGTCGTGATTTGGAATATCACCAAACATGTAACTTTTACCAAATATTTTTGCGTGTTTGTTTTGGGACTATTACAACTACCTTCTATGGCGAATTAACTTGTTTTCAGGACCCAATTATAAACATTGTCAATATTACAATCTACATGTTTACATAAAGAATGTCACTCACATTACTATAACATCTGATGCTGTGTTGCACTGAATTATCTGATGTGTGAAACAAATGGAATCGCATTCAATATTTCTGGAAGGGACATATAAAAAATGATGATATTCTATTTTGTAGTGAATCTGTACAAATACAATTAAAAACATCGATGAGAGCTGGTAAGATGTGATTGTGTCATCGTTTAGAGTTTCTGTTACACTTCGTGACATTGTAAAGATTACCGGCAAGATTTATTTTCAAACTACAAATATAATTGTCAGACCATTTATGACAATAATAAAATATTATATAACATCTGCATAGATAATTGCGGGTTTATATAAGCTTTTTTCTAGTTTTCAAATAACGTTCATTTCTTTAACTTGTAGTATACATGGTCTTACTGAGTTATGCAAATCAACTGCTGATATATCATGAGAGCAACGTGTAACATTGAAATAATCTGATTATGTCCTTTGCTGATATTTTACTGCAATAAAATAATGTTATCATGTTAAAGACATATGGAGTGACACAGTAACATAACTGTAGTGTGTGTCGTTGATATTTTGAAACACGATATCGTTGGGACTTGAAGAACGTTGGAACGTACCCCTCCCGGGGTACGTTAATCCAGGTAGGAATTAAATCTCGTGAACACATAACAAGACTAAAATCTGTCTCACCTAATTTTGTACCTCCGAATATTTATTTTATTGATGTAAAATTATCCCAAAAAAAATTGTAAAAAGAGTTTAAGTAAAAACGTCCACTGCCTAAGGACATTTTTCACAAAACTTATTGCATGCCACTCTTTTACGTAAACAATTTTACCACTACTTGCTCGCCTAGCACATCTGTTTTGAAATCTCCAATACAAGAAAAAGGGGACATAATCCTTTAAGTCAATTTTTGATTTCACTGTGGCCCAAGTTTTAGACAAAAATATCAGAGCATATTGAGAAATGAAGTTAAAAAAAGTCTTTACATTCCAGTTTTTTCACTGCTTTTTCTATACTAAAGAACCCTCACAACACTCTCAGACTGATCCTAATATTCATTATTTTTATCTTCTGTTGACTTGGCTAATTCGTTGACAATTACTAGCCTATCAAACTTTAGATACGCCCTTTTCCCTTCTGCTCTGGCTTTCTTTATTTCAGGTATCGGAGACTTTCGTTTTTCTTGTATTTCCTTTGGAAACTGTTGGCTCACGCCTATATTTTTTCATCTTTTAGATTTCCACTGGAAACTCTGATATATTCACTTTCTGTATGACTTTTAAATTTCACAGTCAATGGTCGTGTTGTTTTTATTTTCTCAGGGTTATATTTTCCCATATGCTCAACACTCTGAAACTCAATATCTTTATCACTGTACACCTTCATGTCGATTTCTTTTATCTTAGAAATCGTATGTATTCTTTGCTCTTATTTTTTTCTCGTGTATCGGCTACATTGAAAAATATCAGTTTATTCTTGAATTCACTGCATTTCAGCTCTTTTATAAAATTCTCGCAATTTTGTGTTTCAGTCTCCATATAACAAATGCATCTAACTCCTGGTGCATCTGGTTAATATCCTCCGTGGTCTGGCTGTCGAAATGGCAGGGGTTTTTTTTATTTTCGAATTCTGTCACATTCATTTCAATTTTATTGACCGTAAATCCTGACATCATAGATTTTATCTGGCCTAGCTCACCCAATTTTGTCAACATTGTCCAATCTACAAATTGTTAAACTTGACGGGCCATTATGAATGCGACTGTGGAGTACTTGTCATACCTTGATACACTGGTATGTTTTGCCCAAGGCGTGTCATTGGTTGCCTACAATGCACGGCATCCGTACCGTATTGTGGTAAATATGGCAATGATTGTATTTGCTGGTTACCCGTATTATAGTTCATGTGTATAGGTTGATACAAATGGTTGAAAGTTTGACTAGTCTGTTTTTTACTGTTTCCATGATATACTGCGTATTTTTCGTTTGCTGCGTTTTGCAAAGTGAAACTATGAGACATGTTTGTTCGCTTACTTTTGCTTTGCTCTTTGTCTTTTAGAGGTGAAGACTTCGACTTTTGCAGTTTGCCTACTAATGATATGATTAATCCAATTGTCAAAAAGCAGTATATATACACACTTTTGACACTATCTTACTTCATTTAAGGTCAGACACAACTAAATAGTATTCTCTTTATATTCTTTATAAAACTGACATTTTAAAGAGCTACCGAACATAGCTAGACCTACTTCGGAGAACAAATCCTTACATCATTTTGAGGAGTTTTGATAAAACTGATATAAAATGAAGAAAAAAGTAGTGGTCATGATTCTTCTAAGAGAGATTTCTCTTGTCACATTTTCTTACTGTAAAATCACATGAAAGTCACACTGCTGTGACCTGGTAGTACCTGGAAGTATTGCTGATATTACAATTGAGTTTCTTCAAAGTCTTACTTCTTACTTAGTAAGATGTTTGGTCATGGCAATTTTCCTTAAGGGTGTTTCCTTTGTTGCTCTGTCTTCTGAAAAGGAATTGAGTACATGCGATTTAGGTTCTTAAGGAATGCATATATATACAAGAGCATTTTCTGTTGCCTCTGTGTATGTTAGGGTTTCACCTGGCGGGAATAACTTTTATTTACACTGTCCTGTGACTTCGGAACATGGTGGGGGTAAGAGTGAGGTTAGATGCACTATTAACCTGTTTAAGCTTCCCAGTGGTGGTTTTGCCATTAACCGTTCCAAGGCGGTGCCCCAATGTGTTCCTTTAATTGTTTGTTTTGTCCTTGTGTGGTTGCTTTTTTGTGTGTAGTGTGTGCATGTTTAATCGTGTGCGCGTTTGGGAAGGCAGCGTTTTTAGAACGTGACTTTACCAGTAGGATATTCTTCCATTTTTTCACTTCACCAAATACAACCTCCTCTCCCGTTTTTTTTCTGCCAAAATGTCATAAATATAATCATCAACAATGTATTTAAACAGAAACCAGCTTTAATTAAGACCACTATGACCATGCTAAGTGAAAAATTAGTGTTCAAAAACCTGTCCGCCATTACGAGACTAGACCAGATGGCTTCCACGCCGGTTTATTTTCTATAATTACACCTAAAATAAATTAGAATCTAGTTCTTAAATATTTTCTGTTCAGATTTCAGATTGTTCGACCATTTTGTTTCGCATGCGCACGTGTAAAAACGAATAATGTGTCGATGTGTATTTATGCAATATTCTATAACCTTTATTCAGTAGTTGATTTAATATTTTGACAAATGGCTCTCTGATCTGAAACATACATAAAAACTTGCCCCAACGCCATCTTCTGACTTTCATATGGCATTTGGAGGGAGTGGGGTTATAGACAGGCCCGTTTTAAAAAGAATTACTAGCCTTATGTTCCTAGATGACCTATTAACCACAAAAAAATCAAGAAAAGTAGAGATCATGTATCTTTTAAGAGAGATTTTTGTCTGACAGGTCAACACTACGAAATATCTTTCAAACTGACAGCTAGATATGGATGTGAACACATGTTAAATAAATGTTGACATTTCTAAAAATGCAAAATTTTCCCTGTAAAGGCTACGAAAATGTCAATTATAGATCCGCACCGAAATGAAAACAGGAACTGGATACATTAGACATAAAAATGTCAACTGGATAAGAATTGGGGATTTCTTTTTCTTTCCGCCATTATCCGATTAAATACTCTTGATTACCCTTTTAGTACTGTTGTACTATATTTCACTTGGTCACCCTATATCTTTTGGTTTTCCGGTAGCTTTGCGTATAAGTCAAAGAACAAAGTATGTACAAGACAATAAATACTTATCTAGATACGCTTGATTGATCGTTTCAAATATTTTCTAAAATAATAATAATAATAATAAAACAACAACAACAACAGACAAGTGTACTTATGCACTTCTTACCGAAATCAAAAGCTCTGTTAATTAATGGCGTTGTGTGCATTATCATACTTGAGTAAAATACCATTCACATTAATGGTGACTGGCTTTAGGCACTTCGGCATTTTCTATCACTGTACGAATGTGTTTCTAAAAAGTTTAAGACTAACAGAAAGTCTTATCTATAAGAACAAAGAATACATCACATGTATTTATAATTACTTTTGCGTCTTAGTTAGCGTTTTCCGCAACCAGTACGCATCTAGTAAATTGTTTTATCCATTTTGAGACATATCTTGAGCTCATTTAAGGTTTAGGAGTATATCATTAAATCAAATTACAACGAGGTGGGGTGTGGCGGGCATTTATACAACGCAGGTTGGTAAGAAATACTCTTTCAGTGTTTGATGTCATAGAACGATGAAAGTTTCCGCCTTTCTCCGAACAAAACCTATAGTTTACGAATACGGATGTACGGTATGGGTACGGTACGGGATTAGGAACAGCTGTGACTCAATGCAGAGTTGGAGCGCCGGTATAAATTACAGACTCCAGTATATGTCGGATTGAAGCAATTTGAGCTAAAAGTTCTTTAAATGTATATATTACGTAACCATGATGATACTTACCCAAACCTCTAGTCAGTATATTATACATATTATACATTAAATGCATGCAAACATACAATAATTTGCGCATTTTTGCCGTGCGCGACATTAGATAATGACTTCCAGGCATGCGCAGAAGACCGATGCAACGCAATGAGCTACATCGATTAGAAACACACACAAATTAGCACAGTGTTGGGGTAAATATCGACCCGTCCGGAAAAACTGTAGCGAGCGCCTTTAAGGCCTATAACATTTTAAAATATACAGATAAGGTTGGTGGGGTACGAATATTATTTCTGAGGAAAGTGGAAGTTACAGTAAAACAAACTTTTTTCCAATGATTTTAACAATGAAGAACTGAAACCTCACTTTGAAGTAAAGGTTAAATATAGAAAGGTTATCAGTGTTTTGATGTCATAATTTTTGGTACAAGTATTCTTTATCATCAGGCATAAATGTGAAAAACTATAATATACATGATAAAGCTAAACTATCAGTGTAAATGAATTGAGCGCTATTTTTCTATTTTAATGTGTTATTTCTATAAAAAAAAAACAACATTACAGCCACCAAGATGTCGGCAAAATGTGCCATTTTTGTTCATATGCATTTACATATTAAAGGGGTCCGAACTATAGGTATGGTTTGTGAGCAAGCGCTAACGTAGAGAGCATTTACACAAGTTTTACTACTCATTACTTTACCATAAGTCCAAAGAGTACAAGTAGCTGTATTAATTTTGAAATAATATTATTTACTTACAAAAGTTTACCTGACAAATGACAATTCAGGTAGCTGCATTTTGAAGTACCTGTCATTTTCCACTTTGTTAAAAAAGCATTTTTACAAAAGATCAAACATGTTTCAGAATAAAATCACTGAACTTACTTTCTTAACTATGCTTGTCCTATAGGTTGTTATAATTGTTTCAGTTCAATATTACATCGAACACTTTCGCTTTAATTTATAGTGTAAAAGAAACTAGGAGTCTATGATAATGTAAACGATAATCTAAGTGCAACAGTACCAATTAGCAACGTTTCGGACATGTTAAACAGTGTGAAAACTACCATCTCGCACGTTATATGTAGAATGGAAGATTTTTCGTTGTCATTCAAGCTATTTACATTTAATTCCATAAAAACATTATACACTTCACTTAGAAGAGCGTTCTAAAATGAAATAGGTTTGTTTACATGTACGATCAAATATAAACCATGCTAAACCACTCATAAAAATATCGCATGTATTGTTCGCTGTCAACGTATTTTATTTTGACGTTGAACTATTACATCACAGGGTAACGATTGTATGTTGCAATAAGTAAAAGTAACAGCAACTATAAACCATAACAAAATTCTATTCATAAAAGTAAAAATTCAAATACTGAAAAATGTCAAATAGCCGTGAAATCCAATCTAAAGAATACTCAAAATCCTGTTCTTGTCAAATCAAAATCCAATGAGTAATAACGCCAAATTATTCACAAATCAAAATGTATTTAACATGTTTAAGCATGTCCAAAGATTATAAATGTTCTCTTCAAAGATAACGTTTATGTCCTCAATGCAACAATTGCTTCAAATCTTTAACATCAACATCCAAACTGGTAATATTCTGTTATAAAGAAATACAGGGAATGCTAATAACATTTGAAGGTTTTGTCCTTTCCTCAGCCAGTTTCCTATTTAATTTATCATGGAAGGTTTCAGAACTTTCATGTAACACTTTGAATAAAAAGAATATTCTGCAAAAAACAAAACCAATCCAAACTTTAAGAATAACTGTTACACCCTAAATATCAGTATTGTAGTATATCATTCTGGAATAAAATAGAAAATATAAAACTTATTTTCATGATGTTTCAAAACTAGGTCAATAAACAATGACTCGTCAGTAAAGCAAAGCCTAAAGTGGCAATCACATACATAACAAAACTGAAACAAACAAATACCTGTTGTATATTCATTTAAATAAAAGAAACAAACAGAAAACGGGAACAGTATTTATCTGTTTAATTTTGTTGGGTTCAGAGTAACGCCGAAACGACACAATTAACGTCATAATGCGAATGCCCAGCATGTTTGGTGTTGAAAGACCAAAGGTGACCCTCTAGGCATTCCCAGGCTTAGAGGGACACCTAGGTAGAGCCATCGACCTTCGATAAGCCAGCTAGATTTTGTTTTTACACAGAGAATTTCATACCCCGAGTGAGGTTTCGATTCCGCGTCTGTGAGAGACAATGAATTCAAAGTCAGCGACCTTGGCCACGGAGGCATCTATAGAAGCTACAACTGAAATATATACAGTTGTGAAATTCACACACTGACTTTCAGTTCTGCAAGTAATCAGCCTTAATGTACGAGTCCTTCTTATGAAAGCGCTTGTAGATATATAGATTGAAAAATCTTACAAGAGCTATCATAGGAGACAGCGTACTCGACTATTTCGATGCTGGGGAAGCTGGAGTTGTCACTGGAGTGTTTAATGACTCAAATGTGGACAATGGACAATAACTTTCGTCTCAAAACATTAAATCAGTATAAACATAATTCATGGAAAACTTCTGCAAAAGTAATGCATCATGTGTCATATTAAGCGGCTTATAATTCAAATCTATTTAGAAAACTAAATACTGGAGATACGGCAAATGTGCATCTCAAATTGAACTGAAAATTCTATTAATTAGTATAAATGGGCATAACTTAGAAGGTTCTGGTGCCAGCATTATCAAACTTGTGTTGTATAATGTGAGTGGTGATGTTAAACAACCATTTTCAGTTTGATTAAATCCATTTAGTAAGATCAGAAATATAAAAAGCATCAGAGCTAAGCTGAAATTCTTAATAAAAAGAGGATGTAACTCTTAAAATATTTGTGCCAGAGTGACAGACCTTGTGCCGTATGATAAGAATGATGATCTGGAAGAAATAATTTAAGTTTCAATCAAATTCATTAAGTAATAACAACGATATAGCGAAAGTGCACCAAAACTAATCTGAAGTTCTAAGTAAAAAGGGGGCATTATACAAGAAAAACTTGGTGCAATAGTTACGGCTCTTCAATCATATGATGAGGATGATAATGTAGTACAACTATTTTAAGTTTGAATCAAATCCATTTGATAATAAAAGAGATAAAATGAAATTGCATTAAAACTTTAACCTAAGGTGCCAAAGGGATGGCCCTTGTGTCATATCATGTAGATGGCGATATGGTACAGCTGTTTCAAGTTTGAATCACATCTGTTTGGTAATAACATAGATAGAGTGAAAATGCATAAACTCTTTAACCTGAAATTTTAAGTAAAAACGGAGATAAATCATAAATACTGGTGTCACAGTTAAGACCTTTTGTTAAATTTTAGGTAATGAAAATGAACAATTATTTTCAGTCTTAATCAAATCCCTTCTAAAATAACAGATATAGTGAAAATGCATCAAAATTTACCATAAATTTCTAACTAAAAAGGGGGCTTAATTCAAGAAAAATTGTGCCAGAGTTACGGACCTTGTGTCATATGATGAATGTGATGATATGAAACAACACAACTATTTAAAATTTGAATTAAATCTATTCAGCAATAACTGAGAAAAAGTGAAAGTGCACCTGAAATTCTATGTTAAAAGGGGGATAATTCAAGAAGTATTGGTGCCAGAGTATAAACCATTGTGCCATATGATGTGGCTGATGATGAAGAACAACTGTTTTTAGGCCTATGTTATTTTGAAATTATGAATTAGGTGGGTGGGGTACATGATATTATTTCTGAGGAATTTCGAAGTTATTGTAAAACAAATTTTATTCCAAGGTGACAATACATCTATTAAAACCATGCATTGCTGAACTCTAATTAAAAGACTAAAGTGGGAAAAGTTAACAGTATGTTCGTGTCACAATTTTCTAGTATTCTATATCATCAAGCATAAATGCGAAAAAGTATAACATACATGGTAAGGCTTAACTATCCGACGTGTAAATGAGCTGAGAGCTATTTTTTTTTTTTTTTCCTTTTATTACTTTTCTAAAAAATAACACATTACAATTAACCAGATGTCGGTGAAATTTGTCTTTTTTTACACGTCTTTACACATTAACGAAGTCCACACTATAGGTATAGTGTGTGAGAAGGGCTTGAGCGCTTACGTAGTGCGCATTTACAGGGAGTGTACTGCTCAGATTGATATATTAAATATATTTGACTTTATCGTAAGTCCGCAAAGTGCACCAAAACAATAGCGGTATTAATTTTGTAATAATATTATTTATTTACAAGCGTAGCCTATCTCTGACAAATGACAGCGTGAATTCTAACTAGCCTTTTAGAAAGCTGCATGTTCAAGTACCTGGTATTTTCTACTTTGGTTTAAAAGCGTTTTTACAATTAAGTATATTCAGAAGTTTTGAAAAATAAGGTTTAAATCAAATTCTACATTAAATTTGAGTTGCTTGTGCAAAACTACTTAAGACACACATTCTTTTGGATTTATATATGTTACAATTCACGACAGTGTGTGACATTAGACCTTTTCTGCATTCAAAGTCCACAATTTTATGTTTCATACATGGTTCGTGTTATTGTCATACTAGTATCCACAAACTACATTTATACTGTCTCGAAATTAATTTTAAACATTTCAACTTGATCAAATTAGATAGAAATTTGAGTTTCTGTGCTGTAGTCTGTTCACTTCTGTTTCCTGCACATAACATGAGACAGCAGTAATACGTTTAAACAATGTATCAGCGACAATATTGAAAGTGTCTCTAAGTTCTTTACTTCCAGTCCTTCACAAATCTATTTCTTAAAACAAATATCAAACAGGAAATGCAATGTTCCAAAAAAGCAAGATATACACATGAAAAAATTCTCCATAGGGTAAAATTTCAAAAAAATACTTTTGAGTGTATTTGTTGATACTGACCAGAATAATATGTTGATGTATTGGCTCTACGTTATACCATATTCATAGTATTTTAATACATTTTTACTTCGTATACGCATAGTGGAGAAATGGTAACCTAATCTCTTAAAAGTAACACTAGTCGCAAAAAATAACATTGAGTGTTTCATTTAAAACATTTCCTTCATTGCAAACTAGGGAAACTCTTCGAAACTTTGTTTCAAATATTCAGAAATAATTGACTTGAGCAATGATTAACCAAAGTTGAAATATAAAACTCTAAAATTAACTCGTAGGATAATGCTAAGTTACGGAAAATTATCATTCAAACATCTTCCATAGGGAAGTATATATAAAAATTCTTATTATAATCTCTCTTAATTGAATTTTCAGCCATCTGGTCTTTATCGAAACATGAAAAGTCATCGATACAGCTATGTAACATGCATTACATAATACTTCTTTTGTCGTAATGACGTGACATCATTTCCTTTAAACACGACGTATCGTCACTTCCAGTATTATTCCGCATGTGTCTGTCAGTGAATATATGTCTTATATTTAACATTGCAACCATATGGAAATTTTGTTGCCAGATTCTTTATCCATTTTTCCTCTACTATCTGTTTGTAAAAGCGGCCTTTATGGTATAACTTTTGCAATACTACTACCTGCAAGTCCCTTTCAGTATGACCAACAAAATTGCGATTGATAGGCTTATCAACCTGCTGTCTGATATCACGTAAATGTTCACTTATTCTTTCTTTCAGACTTCTCTCAGTTTCCCAAACATATACTGTTTTATTGCACGGTTTTCATAATAATCCATAAATCAGATTAGTATCACTACAACTGGTATGGAAAATTATGAGATAGTTAGGACCAGAGCATTGGAGAAATGTATTTTCCATTCACAAATGATAAATGATTTATATTTGTATCTTAAGATACCCATAAACCACTGTAACCTTTACCTGTTATATATATTTAGGAAAACATCATTTATAGACGACAGCACAACCAAGACGAAAAAAGAAAAGATGTGGGGAAAAGAGAGGCAGAGGAAAAACGCCTGCGAGAAGAAGAAAGAAAAACGGAGGAGGAACGCAAGAAGTGGAAAGACGAAGGCGAGAGGAGACAAAAGCGAGAGGAAGACGAGAGAAAAAAACAAGAAGAAGAAAGACGACGAAAATTAGAAGAGATGCGACAGCGAGATGAGGAAAAACGCAAAAGAGAAAAAGAGAAAACTCGGCAAGACGAAGAAAGACGAAATTTAGAAGAAGAGATGCGACAGCGAAATGAGGAAAAACGCAAAAGAGAGGCAGAGGAAAAACGCCTGCGAGAAGAAGAAAGAAAAACGGAGGAGGAACGCAAGAAGTGGAAAGACGAAGGCGAGAGGAGACGAAAGCGAGAGGAAGACGAGAGAAAAAAACAGCAAGAAGAAAGACGACGAAAATTAGAAGAGATGCGACAGCGAGATGAGGAAAAACGCAAAAGAGAAAAAGAGAAAACTCGGCAAGACGAAGAAAGACGAAATTTAGAAGAAGAGATGCGACAGCGAAATGAGGAAAAACGCAAAAGAGAAAAGGAGAAACATCGGCAAGATGAAGCAAGACGAAAGCTTGAAGAATATGAGCGCGGAACGAGTGTACCCACAAAAATGGTATGAATGGTATTTGCATCTTTATCAAATAGGATTGATGAATATGCACTAAAATTTCAAACAAAATGTTTTATCTAATTGGATTCAAGAAGAAAATGATTATTCAAAACAAACAATTTTTAACGATATTGGAATATTTTCCGTCAACAATAAATTTGTCGCTTTTTACAGTGTGTACTTGGTGTATGTGCTGGTATTGGTATTGGTATTGGTATGATGGTTGGTCCTCCATTGGGTGCAGCCGTCGGTATGGCAGTTGGAGCTATATCAGTGATGACACTTTTGAACCAACCAGTGTTTGATGTCAGAGGAGAATATGAAGAACAGAAAGAAGAAGAAAGACGAAAGCGTGAAGCTGCTGAACGAGGAACGAGAAAAGAAGAATAGAACAGGAAACAAAATGTACGTGCCTTTTCATCAGTAAGGATTTACAAATATGCATGTACCGTTGAAACTAAGGTTTCAAATAAATTCAAAAATTTTAAAGATTTTTTTTTAATGTAAAACCATATCAAAACACGTTCTAAGTTATTTGACCTTTATTTCAATAAAGACTATTTATAAAGAACATTAAACAATTTTAACAAATTAAATGTTTAAGAATATATCTTAAGGTTTATATAGTGAGGAAACATGGTATTATTGTACACTTTGAAGATCGGCGACACATATTGAGTTTGAGTTTTGGGCAATAACGGCTAAATTTCTAACAAATATTCATATTTTCTTTTAGACTTTTAAGGACGACCTGCAGTTTCATGCGATTTTAAAGAATGCAATGTAAAGTCCCAATGAAATTAAATAAATAAAGTATGTTCACGCATTTCAAAGATAAAAGCTATTTTTATTGTAAAATTGGTCATTAACATTGAAAGAAATCTTTTTTCAGCTCATTTGACACCTAAACATTTTGAATTACTTTCAAATAATTCCTATTATCAGCTATACAAAAATAAATACTGAATCTTTAAAACTAGATAAAAAGGGTCGTTTTGCATATGTTTGGCAAATATCACTTAGAGCATACAGTACCAAACAGGTCTATACTATCATGAAACAATGATACTATGGAATCTACTCCTACGCAGTTTAAACTTCATATGTACGTTTTACAACTACGTTCCTCTCAAATGGAAAAGCAATCTGAATTATTTGAACTGTTCATACAGGTATCATAATGTATCTATATGACCTAACCCAGTGATTTAATATTTGCAAAAAATGCCACTTTTACGTAATTGCTCCCAAGTTAGCCGACCCTTTTCACAAAAGTTGAATTGTATGCAGAAAGGCCATAAACATTTACGACGACATCTGCAGACTGTTTTAGTAAAACTTAGCAAATAATGGATGTAATTTTATAATCAGTTCTACCAAACCGGACGTAATGGACTAACGTTAATTCTGCACTCGGCATACGGAAACAAAAAATGTTTCATGAATTACGTTGGTTGACAACACGTAACTTTTCAAGACGACAGCGTTACTATCTTCGAAAAATAAAATTTGATATCAAAACGTTTAAACCATCCAAAATCAGCTTGAAACGTGCGAATCTATTTAATCATATACACATAACCATAACGTCTACTACGAATGTGAGAATTTCATTAAACTTGCGACAGTCTTCATGTAAACATGTGTGAGGACCATATTTTTCAAATCACTCTCGAAAGAATCAATGCAGAAGTACCTTAATTGTCAACAACGTACATCATTTTAACATAAATACATTTTCTTTTCTGTATACATGTATTGTTATAGTAAGTATTCTCTACCCCAGTTTTTTTACATCACAATGAATTAATTTGCAAGGTAACTGCAGAACTCATATTATAGGACAGCATCTCAATAATTAGTAAGCTCTCATATGACTTCTTACATTTTAAAGTGATATCAACCTCCTCACCGCGCTTTTATAACATTAATGAAATGTTGTAGGAAAATTGTACAATATAGAAAATCTAAAACCGTTATTGTAATTTGTTTACTTTAATCCGTATTTACAGGCTACTTGTGATGGTCGAGCAGCTGCAGGTGGTCGTCTTCGATTAAGTAGATTCCTGTGAGCTCTAAGAGCAAATTTAATGGCAGAGACGGAAAAGACATAAACTGGTAGTCTCAAATAGGATAGTCCAGCTTCAATACATTGAAAATCCACAGGAATTACTAACAATAAAATAAAGAGATCAGAAGAATTTGATCGCCTTCGATGATAGTAGGCAAAACACTTGGAGCTCTAAGAGCAAATTTAGTGACGCAGACGATATAGACACAAACTAGTAGATTTAACGAGGCTTTTCCAGCTTTAGTATACTTACAATCCACGGGAATTACTAACAATGAAATAAATTTAAGAGATCAGAAACATATTAAATAGGCACTTACTTTGCATTGTGGTATTCAATGTATACGTATCAGAATCGGTATGCATCGCTATACAAACCTCAGCCCATACAAAGCATCAGTACCGGTCACTGCGGCTCGTTATCTGATTTACTGCATGCTCGTGTACAGTGTATAATGTACAGTGGCGCTCGCGATAAATTTCCCTGTAATCTCGTTTGTAAACGCTTTCGAAACGGTTCCCGTTTCCGTTAAAGACCTAGATTCATTACTATATAAGTGTACACTCCCCACGCCCCCCCCCCCCCCCCCCCCCCCCCCCCCCCACACACACACAGAAATCCAATATACAACTCTCATCTTATCTGCTGTTTATCAGCGATAATGTAACAGTAGCTGAGTAGAGGGCAATTAGCACAGCAGGAATCCAAACTAGACCATGAAGATGAAAACCAAACGTACAGTGGAGTTGAAAGAAATTAATATTCCCTTGTTGAATGTGAAATAATAATGATAATGATAATAATAATAATAATAATAATAATAATAGATGTTATTATAATAATAATAGGTATTATTTTTATAATGATTATTATCATTATTATTATAACTATATCTATATTATCATTATTATTATTATACAGACAATTATTATCATCAGATTATAATTATTCTATAATATTACAAATTAAAAGCATAAAAATATAGTGATAATATCAAAAATAATAATGATAATAAAACTCAGGTACATGTATTATAGTGAAAACTCAATGACTTTTTCTTGTGTTGACAAACAATATCTTATAATACTAGTATCATAATAATAATGAAAAAGGTCATACCGGTGAAGATGACCCTTCCATAAACTTTATATAGAAAACTTTCAAAAAGAATAAGAAAATGATTTTCTAATAAACATGAAATTATGGAATATAATATTACTGGATATAATCAAATTATTGTGTTCTGTCTGTTCTGAATTTTTGATTGCGGTTTGCCTAACGTTTTTTGTTTACGTTTTTCGTGCTTTACTTTATAACCCTGAAATGGACATTCGGTTTTCAATCTTAGACAAATGGTATTTACAGTACTCTGCAATAGATGTTTTTAAGAAAAGTAAAGTTTGATTGTGTGCGTAGCTCCTGACAGTACTTGAAAAATAATAAGAAGTTGCATATTACTCCTAAAACATAATGAAGTTTGCGATATATTCCTAAAGAAGGTTCTTCTTATTTTAATATTATGTTTAATCACCAAATATTTTTCTTGTCAAAATAGATAAAACTTAATTAAAAGTTATCAGATATTTATTTAAAAAATACAATGTTACCCGTTCTCACTAATTGTTACACTTATAAAGTAGACTGTATTTCCAATAAACAATGACCCTTGTTTATTGAAACCATACTGTGATATTCATTAGCCCCCAACTGAGCTAATGAAGACAAATATCTCTTGGCCCACTGACAAGATCTAGGCCTTTGACTAACGGTTATCTCAGTAATCTTTCAATCAAATGATATCTAAACGATAAGCGTTAATCGAGAATCGATCAGCCAATCAAAAGCTTGGCGGCGTTCCCAATAAGTCAAATGGTATCTAAACGAGAAGTTTTAATCGAAAATCATTCAGGCAATCAAAAGTTCGATAGGCGTTCCGTTTACAAATAAGTGGATCGGTAACAAAAAGAAACAAACAAAAAAACTGCAATTCATTCTACTTTGAAATTGTGAAAATGTAATTTACCATTTATACCCGGTATGACGAGATACTGGAAAGGTCTTAATATTATCGGGAAATGTCTGTCACATGTTTATTATTCGATATTATTGAACTATTGTTCATATTTTATTTCTTTATTTAAAAAGAAAATGAGTTATGCAAATAAAAATATCTATCGATCTTACAGTTTTTACGAATAAATGACAATATATGAGCCGGTAAATGAAATGGTCTGAAACGGTCTGCTATGTTTGTTTTGTGATTTATTTGATTATTACGTCATATTTCACTAAAAAGTTAAAACAGAAAATAAAAGTACAAAAGGTTCTTTCTTCAGTTTTAGATGAATTTACATATATTTTACACATCAGCGTATAAATCACGCTCACCGAAAAGGATTGAACATCGGAAAGGATCTCTAATATATTTATTTTGGGTATTATTTCAGTATTTTTTTCGTATTTTATTTATCATTTGGAAATGTAAAATGATTTTCTGTTTTAAAATGAAAGAAAGACAAAATGTGAGTCAGTGCTTAAAACATGCTGATCGGAAAGGGCTGGACATATTTGGAAATGCCTGCTATATATTTATTATTGCACTTTATTTCATTATTCTTTTACGAGTCATATAAAACACATAAAAAAATAAATGCAATTTTCACCAAATCACACAACAGCCTTTACTATGCGTCGCAAGACAGATAAAATATAAGATCAGTTTAAGAAACTCATGCATTGATAAATTGTGACTGAATTTGATTTAAGAAATAATAAATATGTGCCTATATTTTATCAGTTAATAAAATATGGGCAGGAGTTCAGATGCGTAATAATTAAATCACGAGTGCGTAGCACGAGTGATTTAATATTCGCGTCCGAACGACTGCCCATATTTTATCAACTGATAAAATTATTGGAACATATTTATTATTTCGATTCTAACCACGCAAATTCTTCGCATTTTACAGCACTACATTTTAGCGCGATATGTCATTCGGTTGGCCATATGCTATTATAAAAACCTCCCCACGAATGGAAAGCGTTACATCAAACGGAATTTTCCGATATTCAATAAATTTTAATTAAGTTATTAAGTAGTTATTGCCGTGAAAATGTTATTTTTAATAACATCTAAGGTCGGATATAGAAATCAGAGATAAATACTTAATGCAGAGTTTATATATGCAGTTTCTAAAAATAGTACACGTCACCTACATGATGGCACTGAAACATACACGCTAGGACATTGCGGCGGCATATAAACACGTAAACACTTGAGTCTGGAAGATTGGAACATGAATTATGATTTATTTACTGTCAAAGTAGAATCTAGTTGACATTTGTGGTGCCTAGCTACAACGCAGGAATTGTACACTACACACACGACCAGACATAGATGCACTGGTGTTGAAGTTGAAACTTACCGGGCTGAAACATTTTCTTACGGTAAAAATATCAACAAATAAATTCATCAGTTAGAAATTGTTTGTTTCAGAAAATTTGATGTACTTTTTATTACTACTAGCACTGAAAAATCGAATATTTAGTCGGTATTATACTGTATATAATGGAAGCAGAGTAGAATCTCACAGTCATGTTACAATCGTAGGGCGGAATGGAAGAGCTATATTTTATCGTAGATTCATGTATAGGCGAATTCGCTATATGTTTATATAGCAGCTGCTGCGGATCGTGTTAGAATGGATTATCACACCTATCGATTATAACCATTATTTTTTTTGGACTTAACGTCGCACCGACACATGATAGGTCATATGGCGATTTTCCAGCTTTAATGGTGGAGGAAGACCCCGGGTGCCCCTCCGTGCATTATTTGATCACGAGCGGGCACCTGGGTAGAACAACCGACCTTCCGTAAGCCAGCTGGATGGCTTCCTCACATGAAGAATTCAACGCCCCGAGTGAGGTTCGAAACCACATCGATGAGGGGCAAGTGATTTGAAGTCAGCGACCTTAACCACTCATCCACGGAGGCCTCGATTATAACCATTAATTAGGATATCTTGCAAGTACACAAAATTAGCACGCGACAATTTTTTCCACTGACTTCTATTATACCTTTGACTTCTTAACAGCTGATCGCCTCTATTTACTTTAGTTGCTTTCTTTAAGAGAATTTCGCTTGATACTACTAGTGTAAAGTGTTTTAGATTTTAGCATACATGTTTTTCAATAAAATACACAAAGGGTTATATGTGTTCTGTTTGCATGAAATAGTGTGACTAAACATTCGGTAAAGTATGTGCATTTAGATATGATCGTGCAATTTATGGCATAATTATCCATATAATTTGAAAATGAAGAACAACAGGTAAATTTGGTGTAATATTCTGTTGTTGTTTTTTTTGCAAACAGTTCAAAACGAAGATACATACGTATTCCTGTAAATTTTCAAGGAATAAAATAACAAGGTTTTATTTCATTCCTTCTCTTTTCTCTCCGATGTTCATGTCGACAAAATAAGACTAATCAATTCCAAATAACCCATATTTTTATTACTTAAATTAATTCATTGGAAAAGAAAATTGCTTCGAAATCTGCATATTTTGTTATTTACATTCGCCATATGTAACACTTACAAGATGAACAGTTTCAATGTAGATTCGTAATAACTCCATAACCGTGACCGCAGACAAAATGTGTGTATTTCGTTAACGAAAGGTATGGTGTCAGCATTTAAAAATAACGATCTGAAAATGTCTGTTGAAAGCAACATGCCGTGTGTAAAGTTATGATGTTAACGAAAAATGTCGGGACATCACGATCCTAGTATCTGTTTATTTAGGCAGCATAGCGAAAATCCATATTGACCAGCACGAAACGTAACAATTTACTTTACTTTACTAATTGACAGATCCTTAAATATAGAAGATAACAAACCCCCATCCCATCTATATACCACCTCCGTGGGTCATGTCTCTGGAAACTGGATCCGCCCATGAACATCACCGTGAAAAATAAATGTTTGTATACACTTTTCATGCAGTATATTTTTGAAAGTCTGTTTTAGTTATAATTTATATTCAAGAAATAATAAGTTCCCAATCGTGGTTAATCATAGGCCTTAATGATATATCGTTTCGCATTAGAACGAAAAACTTGGGTTATTCTTAGGTAAAACACACTTGGAAACTTGTTATTTCGATTCTAACACGACATACTCAGCAGTGTCAGGACAAAAAATGAAACTACTTTTAACGATCGTACTACGCACCTCGATTGGATGAACTAATTGCACGCGCGTCGATTATTTAAGAAAAGCAGAGATAGATTTTGCTCTACAAGTTTGTAGGTTATTTGCTGGCCGTGTTAGAATTTTAAATATAACAAGTTTGAAGTGTAGTTCCCTAAATGAGAAAAGTGGTGTCGCATTATTACTATTTAAGCCGCGCCATGAGAAAATCAACAAAGTGGCTTTGCGAACAGTACTCTTTGACATACCTAATTATTCTGATCATGTGGCGTACGACTTGAAAATTTATCTGGACCAATTCTTCCCACTATATTCTATACCATATCGCTAAAATTATAGTTTTCATAAAGAAGCTCGCTAGTAAAAACTATGTATAAAAAAGGACAAACACCTTTCGCTGAATGTTTACTAAATGGACAAAATCCCTCCCACGTATTTTCATTTTCAGATAGTTTCATAGATAGTAATCGCACAGTCGAGTTTTAAGGCACCGGCCTCCAGATCGTATGCCAACAAAAAAAGAAAATGTTAAGGTATCAGGAAATTTATGTTACAAGATACTTAATTACTTGATCACTATTGTTACGGGAACACCTGAAGATTAGTTGTTTTTACTAAATTTTACAAATTTAAAAGCATTTCTATCGCTTTACCACAGCTAAAAGGCATTTATTAAAAATATCTATATTCAACGATTGTTAAAAACATATTCATTCGGTGTGTGCTGGTAATGACAGCGAGAAAGTTTTAATTGGCGCGACGGCCTCGGTACGATTTTCGACTCCGGCATTTTTTTCTTGATTTAGCATTTTTAAGATAGTTTAGAAATAACAACTCGTATTGCACCAGTGTTAGTAGTTCAAATTATGATGTAGCGAACACTTTTGACCTCATTTTGACCCCTTACCCTTGACCTAAACTGATCACTGCTGACAAATTAAAAAAAAACAGATTCTGAACCCGGTGACGAAAAAATTAAATACGTATAATATAAATGAGTCAAAAAACAAATATATTGTGTAAATGAAAGGAAATTTACAACAAAAAATGGTAGACTTATCTTAAGAGCTCAGTGTACATCCTGCGGCATCTTTGTGAAACGCATTGGAGATGCATTTGACATTCATAAAGCAATGTTACCCTTATTACTTAAGAAAGGTTTAACACTTCCATGATATAACTATTACCGATCAGGAAATCCTTTGGATAATGGTCCTCTTGTTAATGAACTAGACGCAGTATGTATGGACCACGATTTTGCTACGACAGTGGTGTAAAGAAAGGTATATGTGACAAGCAAATGCTTTCCAACTTAAATAACACTCAATCAAAAACATTTGGAGAGAAAATTGCAAAACATTTAGTTGTAAAACCAGCAATTAAAATGAAATACAAACTTGGGCTCGGAAAACAGACAAAAAACGGGAAAAGGGGCTAGAGCCTTTGCTCAAAAAGTCCCCCGAAATAAACTGGAGTGACGAATAGCAGAAGAATTACATAAACCAATCAAATGAAAATTTCAGAAAGGAAGAGTGATAGTAAATGATATTGATGATACTTGGTCTGCCGATTTAGCCGATATGCAAGCTTTTTCAAAATATAATAAAGGTGTAAAGTGCTTGTTAATCATTATTGATATATTCAGCAAATATGCTTGGGTTATTCCATTAAAGAATAAAACTGGAGAATCTGTTCCTGAAGCATTCGAAAAAAATAATTTCTGAAGGTAGAACACCTACAGATTTATGGGTAGATGAAGGAAAAGAATTTTATAATAAAAAGTCTGAATCCATTTTGAATAAAAATAAGATTAATATGTACATGTATCATACTTGTAATGGGAAGGCTGTAGTAATTGAAAGATTTAATAGAAGTTTAAAAAGAGTAATGTGGAAATACTTAACTGCAAACAATACTTACACTTATTTATATTATTATTAATATACGGCAATTTAAAGACACCAAACAGTAAACCAATATTTAAAATTGGCGATCGAGTCCGCTCAAGCAAACTTAAACGACATTTTGAAAAAGGATATACACCAAACTGGACAGAGGAGATATTTTTAATTGATGGAATTCGTAAAACAAATCCCAGAACATACACTATTAAAGATTTGTATAATGAAGTAATTCAGGGTTCGTGTTATGAGCAAGAACTTTTCCCTACTAAACAAGAGGTTTTTAGAACAGAAAAAGTTATTAGACGAGACTATAAGAAAAAACAAGCTTTAGTAAAGTGGAAAGGTTATAGTGAAAAATTTAATAGTTGGATTTCATATTAGTGAACTGGAACAAATATAATTAAATTTGAAAAATATATTATATAAATGATCAAACAATAGATCAATTAATTATTCACCTGACTAAACTTGCTGCTGCTTACAGAAAAAGTTATAAGTTTTGTGGGAGAGCAAATACAGGATTACAAATTACAGCAGGTATCGTTGGTTGCTCTCCTGCCTAAGCAGTTGTTCCTGTTATTCCTATATTTGTAGCAGTTGCTGGCGCTGTTCCATCAGTGATTACTATGTTTATTAATATACTAAAAGTTGAAGACAAGAAACTATTTTAAAATTACACCATCACAAAATAAAACAACTAATAACAAAAGCACGGATTGGAAAAGTAAATAAAGAAGAAGAGAAAAAAGTTATTGAAGATATTTTTTTTACAATACTGCTAGAAATGCAGAAAGAAAAAAAGCATTTAATGCCTCTTGAATTGTATATGAAGAAATTTAAACTAAACGAATATAGAATTAAAAAAAACTGTATTAAAAATATTCTGTACGTATATTAAATAAACGAGAAAAATTATATCAGTTGAAGGCAAAATTGCATCAGGAAAAAGTACGTTTTTAGATATTATTAAGGAATATAACCCCTATTACAATATAATTCCAGAACCAATCCACGGATGGCAAAATGTTATGGATGCAACCCACAACTCATATTATTTGTTTCAACTTGCTGCTCACGAGACTATAAAATATTCATTTCCTTTTCAACTAGCAACATTAAACAGCCATATAAATATGTTATCTTCTGCTAAAACGTTCATCCTTGAACGATGTTATTTAACCAAAGGTAACGTTTTTTTCAAAATACTACCAAGACAGCAGTCTTATAGATGATCCCGAAAGAGCAATATATAAACTTAACCGACCACATTATGAAAACATATGAAAAAAAAACAATTGATGGAAATTGTTTATGTTAAAATCGACTCCAAACATATGCTATAAAAGACTCCAAAAACGAAACAGAACGAAAGAAAACAAAGTTAGTTCAGATTATTTTAAAATATTACATACAATTCATGAAGAATGGTTAGATCAAATGTCATAAGACAATATAAAGGTATTAACAATTGATAACAATATAGATAAAATAACTTCAAAAGACTATTCAAAAGATATAGATAATGTTAAACTTTATAAAATCAATTTAAATTTCCTTTAAGTACGTTTTAGAGATATTTTTCCTATAAATATATTTTATAGATGGGTAATAGAAAAGCAGATAGAATGATTATTCCAAAATTATCTGGCACTTCAGGAGAAAAAAACAAATTAAGATAAGAATTCATATAAAAGGTACTAAAAAGAAAAAACGTTATTTAATCAAAACCCCAAGTGCCCCTCCGTGCATTATTTCATCAAGAGCGGGTACCTTGGTAGAACCACCGACCTTCCGTAAGCCAGCTGGATGGCTTCTTCACATGAAGAATTCAACGCCCCGAGTGAGGCTCGAACCCACGTCGGTGAGGGGCAAGTGATTTGAAGTCAGCGACCTTAACCACTCGGCTACGGAGCACCCCTTTGATGAAATAGTAAATAGGATTGGAAATTGGATTTCAGAAGGAAGCGGCTGGAGAATAGAGTCAGTTGATGCTCAGTATATAACAAGATATAAATGGGCCCGTCTTATCAAGATACTTACGAGAATATTTCTCGTATCTTTCTCGTAAGTCTCTCGCAACGTTTTCATAAGTCTGACAGGTGTCTTATGACAATTATCGTAGCTACGATATCGTAAGTTTCTACAAAAAATCCTCGTAAAGTTACGAGAGGGTCAGGGGTCTCATAAATATTTACGATATCGTAAATAAAATGGCGGCATCCATGTGAGCAACCACGACGAAACTTCCTGTCGAAAATACTGCAGAGTGTAGATCTACATGTTGCACAACAGTGGATGAACTACGTCATCGATCATACAAAAGCACGCGCTTTGGGTCAGTGCGACACAAAGCGGAAGCGAGTGTAAAGGAAATATTGAGCACATAAATTCTGTTTATCATCGCTGTTTCCTGTGTTGACAGATCAATTGGAGGGACATGCTGGTAATAATTATTGTAGAAATATTCGGTTATTTAGGTATAGGGACCGAGACTGTCAAAAATAAATGTTTAACATTAGGAATATGGGCATTTTCTCCAACAATTTAGGGGCCCAGCCCAAAATCTAGGGGCCATGGGCTACTGGGCCCCTGCTAATTTATATCCTTGAATACATGTATTGAGCTTTTTATTTTAAAACAGTTGAATTAATATTGGATTTAATACAGGTTTTTAATATCACTCATTACAGTTTGTAATTATCAATTCAATGGTCTCATAAAGTGCTTAGTAATGATTTTATCTTTTATGCTATTGGCTCATTCTGTTCAGACAGTTAATATTTTGTTTCATAAATGGCAGTCTTTCTTATATCACTGTCTCATTCTCTATTTGCACTATAAACCATTTATTCATTTACAGACCTCTAACCAGATCACAGAGTGTGTGTGTGTGTTATGCTGTGCTAAGATATTGCTGTGACATATGGTGGATTAAGGTCCACAACCTGGTATGCATAATTTGTATTTGTAACCTTTAATTAATTTCATAGCAATGTACATTTGAGTTTACACATTTCCTGAAGTATATGTATTTTAGCTGTAATATGCCACTACACACACATGTATATATTTGAGCCTGTGATGTCATTATTTGATTAAGAGATATGCTTAATATGAACTGTACGGTATTTTGTGTAACAACTTTGTGTCTTACATGATTGTAAGTATTTATAGTAAGTTATTGTTCATATGTATTTTCAGGATCCGTTATACTAAATACTACTGTATGGAGATACTAATATTAAAATAGTAAAACTACAATTGGTAAATTGCTTGTTGACCTTCACAAAGGAATGAGAAGAACCCATCCCCATAAACACAATTAGTTTTTACAGCCAATCATTATGGCATCCTATAGAAACTTAACAGTGTGGCATATACATATTCTATATTACTGTAGGTTGAAATTATTGTTTTGCCCATACCAAAGTTTTAGATATGGGTAGATCATCAGTTTTTTTTTTCTTCATATTTTTTTTTCACAATAAGGCCTCACCAAATTAAAAAGTTGTTCATCGGATTTGCCGCTCGTATATTTTCAGAAACACAAAAAAAATATTTTTTTTGTTTTTGGCTTGCACTCGCCCCATTGAAAAAAATCAATCCAAAATTTTGGTGCGCTACTTTTTACGGACGTAAAAGTGTATAAATGCTTATAATTCCAGTCCCAGATTGTTCTCAAATGGATTCTAATCAAAATAAATACATAGTACGCACACATCGTCTATAATAAATCCTAATACTTATATTTAGTTGCATTAAAGTTATTTCCCCTTTATGCAGTTACGCCATTTTCTTCAAATGTTTACCAAATTACATACTACAAAAAATCGATTTATTTCATTGAAACTGGATGAAGAAAAACATACTAATTTGTTTGATAACATCAATCTGCATTATTTTAGTAAGGGTAAATACTTATTGATGCATGTCACTTAGCTGTTTTCTGTTTTTTTCCTGTCCAAATGATCAGCATTTGCATACGAAAGTTGGTGGGGTAAGGAATTTACATTACGAGTTGTTTTCAGGACAGTTTTGATTTTCAAATTTTCCAATCATTTAGTAGACTAATGTTAATGCACGTTAATCTCCATTTCAGACTTTAATTGAGACTTTGTTTCAACAAATTTAATATGTTATGAAAGTTTGAAGTTTGAAAAAAGAGCTGTACATAAGACATCATGCTCGACTTTTCTAAATCAGAGCTTTGCCAGTAAAAGGGGCATAATAGTCAGAAGCTATTAAAGTACAGAGCTATTGGTCATTATATAAAACTTAATTAAAAATATTCTATGTTAAAAAGGGGCGTAACTCTGTCTAGATTCAGACTTAAGAGTATTGTTTCTCCTGGTGTAGACTTTGACAGTAAATAACTGTTCTAAGTTTCAAATCAGAAGCTTTAATAAATCTAGCAACACTCACATAGATATTTGATGTATCAAAAACTTTGTAAAGTCAGCTAAGAATGCTACATTTTCATAGCTCAGTAAATATTCGATTCAATATTTGATTACAGTGTACTGTATGACAATGTTATTACCTTTTTTCACGAGTTCGCGTTGTTGTGCATCTGCGAGTTAGATTTTCTCAATCCCTGGGGACTTACTTTTTAATTTAAAAGGGCTATACATTCTATTTTAAGGTTTTTATTAGTCAGTCGAGAGCCAAATGAAGACAAATATATTTCTTCGCTCTTCGCTCGCTCCTGATTTTCTCAAAAACCAAAAAAAATATTTAAATTATTTTTTCGCTCGCCGCCTGAAATTTTTCAGAAAAAAATCCGATGAACAACTTATCAATTTGGTGTGGCCTAAAGTGTTTAAACTAGAATTGCAGACGGAGCAAATTGTAAACAATTCTTACATTCAACTAAACTTCTTTCAGAAAATTGCACTAAAGTAGCAAAGTGATTATGACTGAAAGAAGATAATAGGATATTTGTTTTCATCTAGAGAAATTAAAATGAGGGTTGGAACAATTTTGGTCAGTCAGTTGAAGTAGTTGAGGGTGGTTCTTTACATTATTTGATGGAAAAACATGTATATACACAAATGTATGTTTTTGGTTTTTTTCAGGTATTATATGAGTTGACAACTGTACAAGACATCCTATTGAAGACAGTTCTGAGTGAGCAACAGCCCAAGACACCTTGTTAATGCTGCCCTGTTATCTACTGAGTTTCTACATACAAGTCAAGTAAGTACTTGCTAAACTGAATTCATTTGAAGCTTTTTTAGCTTGACTGTGTGGAGTATATGGAGAGCTGTCCTACTTGCCCCGGCATCAGCATCCATGTCTACACCTGTTAGTACAAGGTGGATTTTCTTCAAACTTAAAACCAAATTATATGACACAAGGGACAAAACTCTGACACCAGTATTCCATGAATTATTCCCCTTTTGTACTAAAAATTTCAGGTTAAATTTTCAGTGCACATTTCATTCTATTAATTATTAATTGATTAAAACTTGAAATACATTGCAGTTGTTCCATGTCATCTCCCACATCATAATGACACAAGGTCCCAAAAAATACACAAATTTTTAATGAATTATGCCAAATTGTACTTACTTAAAGAATGAATCTGGGTCATGTTGGGTGAAAAACAAGGTCACTCTGTTGAATCAAAGGAAAGCTTGTAAACACTAGAGGTCACAGTTGTGACTCAATCTTTATGAATTTTGGTCAGAATGTTTATCTTGATGGTCTCTAGGCTAAGTTTGAAACTGGGTCATGTGGAATTAAAACTAGGTCACTAGGCCAGATCAAATGAAAATCTTGTCAATACTTTTAGAGTTCACAGTTTAAATTGGGACCTGATGAGAATTGGTTATAATAATTGTCCTGATAATCTATAGGTCAACTTTAAATATGGGTTATCTGGAGTTAAAAAACTAGGTCAATCTTCATGAAACTTTGTCAGGATGTTTATCTTGATGATCTTAATGCCAAGATTGAATCTGTGTCATGTGGCTAGATCAAAGGAAAATCTTGTTAACACTGTAGAGACCACATTTTAAGTTTGAAACTCATGAAAATTGGTCAGAATGCTTGTCTGAATAAATTCTAGGTCAGGTTTGAATATGGGTTAATATGGGTCAAAAACTAGGTCACCCAGTCAAATAAACAAAAAAACGGGTGTATGTGCAATAGGGGATGCATTTTTGAATGGATATTGGTGAAATTTTATCAGAATTAATTTCTTGATGAAATCTAGATAAAGTTTGAATCTGGGTCATCTGGGGTCAAAAACAAGGTCACCTGGTCAAGTCAAAGAAAAACATTGTGTCTGCAATAGGGGCTGCATTTGTCATTTGGTGTGCATGAAACTTATTCAGAATGTTTGTCTCTATCAAATCTCAGAGGATTTTTTATCTGGGTCACCTTGGATGAAAAACTAGGTCAGCAGGTCAAGTCAAAGAAAAGGTTTACACTCTAGGGCCTACATGTTTGATTAAATCTTTATACAGCTTTGTCAGAATGTTTGTTATCAATAAGTCCTTAATGTTGTAGAATCTTGGTTATGTGGGGTCAAAAATTAGGTCACTAGGTAAAATCAAAAGAAAAGCTTGTTTACACTCTAGATGCGACTTTTTGCTCCAATCTTCCCAAAACTTTGTCATAATGTTTGTTTTTATCAAATCTTGAATGAGTTTTAAATTGAAGCATGTAGGGCCAAAAACTAGGTCATTAGGTCAAATAAAAGAAAAAGCTTGTTTACACTCAAGAGGCAACATTTTTGGTCCAATCTTAATGAAAATAGATCAGAATATTTGTCTCCATGAAATCACTAGGTTAAACATGTTTACACTGTTATGGTATGTTACTCAGGTGAGCGACCTTAGGCCATCTTGGCCATCTTGTTACTTAAATTTTAGGTAAAAGTTTTATTTTGATGAACATTCACTCTACCTCTGTTATTATTAAATGGTTTTAATTCAAACTTAAAATAGTTGTTTGGCATCATCACCCACATCACATGACACAAGGTGCACAACTGGCACCAGTACATGTATTTCATGAATGGTGCCACCATTTTAGCTCACCTGAACTTTGTTCAGGTTGAGCTGTTAGTGTAGGTGGATGGTTCGTTGTACATCGCATGGCTTCCTGTGTTAGTAATTTCATTTAAACATCTTCTTCGCTGAAACTACCGGTCAGAATTACACAAAACTTGGTCAGTAACATCCTGTCATGGACTTTTAATTAAATAGTTTTCTTTAGAAGATTCTTCTTGATGCTTTTTAGTGGCCATCAAAAGCTAAAGAAAGAAAAACTTTTAAATGATTCCTTCTTATGAACCGCTTGATGGATCTTCATTAAATTTGGTTTGTAGCATTAATTAAAGGTCCTCACCAAAGGGCACTTGGGTCCCCTTTTAGGGGCAGCTAGAGGCTGAGCTAAAAAAAGAAATACCTTTAACCTACACTTGTCATGAACAGCTGAATGTATCTTCTTCAAACTTGGTATATCCAGAGCTAAAAATAGAAAAGAAGTAGATAACTCCTTGTCTTGAAGCTAGTTCAGATGTGATCAGTACAAACTCTAGTTGTGCATTGTGCATGTTAGGGTCTTACCCTTATCCTGCTAAGTTTCTATAATGAATTTGTCACAGTACCATTAACTGTAAAAAGGGGTACTTATGAAAAATAAACTGACTGAATGGTAAACAGTGCAGATCATGATCAGACTGCATGGATGTGCAGGTTAATCATGATTTACACTGGTCGCAAAGACAGGATCAGTCGTGTCCAGCATGATAAGAGTTAACATATATTCTGCTGAGTTATGGAACTTTGTTTTTGTTGTGACCGGTCATTGTCCGACGTCCGTCGTGCATCAACATTTGCCTTGTGAACACTCTATAGGCCACATTTGTGACCCAATCTTTATGATTCTTGGTCAGAATGTTAAGTCTTGATGAGCTCTAGGTCAGGTTTGAAACTGGGTCATGTGGGGTCAAAAGCTAGGTCAGTAGGCCAGGTCAAAGGAAAAGTTTGTGAACACTCTAGAGGCCACAGTTATTACCCAATATTTATGTAACTTGGCCAGAATGTTTGCCTTGATGATTTCTATGTCAAGTTTGAAGCTGGGTCATGTGGGGTCAAAAGCTAGGTCACCCGGACAAATCAAAGGAAATACTTGTGAACACTTTAGAGGACACAGTTGTGACACAGTCTTTATGAAACTTTGTCAGAATGTTTGTCTTGACTATTTCTAGGTAAAGTTTGAAACTGGGTCATGGTTTCCGAAAGATAACTCATGAAAGGCTTGACCGATTTTCTTAATTTTTGGTACACAAGTGTAATATTAGAAAATACATGTCAAGTTCAAAATTGGGGTCAGTAGGTCAAAGGTCAAGGTCGTATTGACCCTGAACAGTTAAACGGTTTCCGGATGATAACTTGAGAACGCTTGCACCTAGGATCATTAATTTTGGTACACAGGTGTAACATCATAAAATGCAGATTAAGTTCGACTTTGATGTCTGTAGGACAAAGATCAATGTCACAGTGACTCGGAACAGTTAAATGGTTTCCGGATGATAACTTGAGAACACTTTCGGGCCTAGGATCATGAATTTTGATACACAGGTGTAACATCATGAAATACAGGTCAAGTTCTACTTTGAGTTCAGAAGGTCAAAGGTGAAGGTCACAGTGACTCGGAACATTTAAATGCTTTCCGGATGATAACTTGAGAACACTTGGGCCTAGGATCATAAATTTTGGTACACAGGTGTAACATCATGAAATACAGGTCAAGTTCTACTTTGAGGTCAGTAGGTCATAGGTCAAGGTCACAGTGACTCGGAACAGTTAAACGGTTTCCGGATGACAACATGAGAACGCTTGGGTCTAAGATCATAAATTTTGGTACACAGGTGTAACATGATAAAATACAGGTCAAGTTTGACTTTGACGCTAGTAGGTCAAAGGTCAAGGTCACAATAACACAAACAGTTAAACGGTTTCCGGATGATAACTTGAGAACACTTGGGTCTAGGTTAATGAAAATTATAGGGAGGTTGGTTATGAGCAGCAGATGACCCCTACTGATTTTGAGGTCAATAGGTCACAGGTCAAGGTCACAGTGACCCGGAACATTTAAACGGTTTTCAGACAATAACTTCAGAAGGCTTGGGACTAGGATCACGAAACTTAATAGGGAGGTTGGTCATTACCAGCAGATGATTTGTATTGATTTTGAGTTCCAAAGGTCAAAGGTCAGAGTGACCCGGAACATTTAAACCTTTTCCAGACAATAACTTGAGAACGCTTGGGCCGAGGATCATGAAACTTCATAGGGAAGTTGATCATGACCAGCAAATTACCTCTATTGATTTTGAGGTCAGTAGGTCAAAGGTCAAGTATGTTCACTATCGACATTGGCTTAGTTCTGTGACAAGGACATATTGTGGGGGTATAATTCGTCACTCCTGTGACATCTATAGCATCATTGTAAGGTCATCTCTCAAATTTATTCAAATGAGGGCACATGATCTATTTTATGCTTTTATACTGATCACAAATATTATTATTCATGATTCTGTGTGTCATAAATATATTCACTGTCATATGGTGAAGGTCTTGGACCTTCTTAATTCGTCCGTCGCATTAGCTGGTGTACTCAATTGCTCTTACAGTTACCATACATGGTATGATAAGGCTTTAGAAGTAGATGATCCCTAATGTTTTGGGGATTAGTAGGTCAAGGTCATACAGATCAGAGGAACAACCCATCATGGGGGCATACACGTTCTTCGAACAGCTCTTATGAATATGTGTATCTTGACTGATTTCTTTCTTTTTTATTTTTCAGGTATCCATCAAAGATTGGCCATGGTGTTTACAGAACTGAAAGCCAGGCTGTGATTTTTGAAAATTTATTATAAAGTTCTAAATGGAAATACAATTTGAAAAGCACAGACAACTTCTTTTATTTTTAAGCTAACACTTAACCATAGTGTGATTGATCACAGACATAAATGTATGCCGTGAAGTTCAGTTTAAAATGACTAAATAGAAACGCTGTAACAGGAGGATTGGTCAATAGCTGAAAGATCAAGCTCTAAGGCCATTATTCACAAGCCAAATGCTTTTGTGTCTCTGAATCTCGTATAGGGAGAAGATGTCAAAATGTCATATTTATGCCCAACTTTAAAGAATATGTGGTGAATTGTTTTGCTCATTGTTGGTCTGTCTGCATCGTTTTAATATGAATGGTCTCTGTCCTGACGTTCGTCCGTAACATTTCTATCGCTAAGTATATATCCTAAACCCCTCCAAGGATTTTCATGGAACTTTGATCAAATGATCACCTCATTAAAACGATGTGCAGAACTTATGAGTCAACCGTGTCTGCTCTGTATCTCCTTAACCCCTTGAAGGACTTTCATGAAACTTAGGTTAAATGATCATCTCATCAATAAAATATGCAGACCTCGCGAGTCAGCCGTGTTGGCTCAATGTCAAAGGTTTGAGCTCTGTATCTCCAAAACCCCTTGAATTATTTTCATGAAATTTTTGTCAATTGATCACTTCATCAAGACAATTTTAAGAACTTATGAGTCAGCCATGTTGGTTCAAGGTCAAAGGTTTGAGCCTTCATTTTGGGTCAGGTCTGTATCTTCTAAACCCCTTGAAGAATTTTCAAATTCATAGATGTTGTCATATAATTAACAACGTCAGTGCTTTCACCCATTACCATCAGCCCTTTCACTATCTATAACAGCGGCGGGGGACAGCTGTCTTTCAGATTGCCTTGTCTGATCAATAACTAGATAATACTTGTGCCTACAGTAGTCAAACTTCATCGGACTATTACCTGCAGACAGCAGATGACCCTTACTGTTGTTGGGATGAGTGGAATAACTTTCATAGTAATTTTGAGACTGTTAACAGTTTCCGACCAATATTTCAAGGGTGCGTTGGCCTACTGACGCTTTATAGAATTGTCTGTGGTAAGTAGACTTCTATTGTCACAAGGACGTTGGGACTGAAAACTTTGTCTGCTGTATACTTGAAGAGTGCTGTAGCTGACAGATTTAGAACTACAGTATGATTTCCTGTCGTCATCAAATAATCATTTGAAGGTCATGGTGACCTCTAGACTGAAAATGTTCTCCGGCCAATATCTGAAGAACCCTTTAGCCTATAGCCTTTAAACGTCCTAGGGAGATTAAATGTAAATGATCTATACTTTTTACGTGTCAGTATGTCGGAGGTCAGGGTCACTGACCCTTAGACTGAAAAGTTTCTGCTTAATAACTATAGAACACTTGCGCCTCACTCAGGGTGTTGAATTCTTCATGTAAGGAAGCTATCCAGCTGGCTTACGGAAGGTCGGTGCCCGCTTATGATGAAATAATGCACGGAGGGGCACCTGGGGTCTTCGTTCACCATCAAAGCTGGAAAATCGCCATATGACCTATAATTGTCGGTGTGAATTAAACAACAAGAAAAACCCTAACTTCACAGACTTATTTTCTATTTTCAACATATGCAGTTTGAGGTTTTTGCTGTTGATGAGTCAAGGTCAAAGTGAAAAAGATGCTCATTCATATGATTTACATACTAAGCTGGGGTTTGAACCTGTATTGTAGTATGGGAAGTTTTTTGTTATCACTAGGTTAGGAAAGAAACAGCCATAAGTGTCATTTCGTCATGATCTGTACGAAACAAGGCTGTAATGTTTATTTTCGTAAAATCGCGACCAAGTCTGAAATTCGGATCAAAAACTAGATCAAATCGCAAAAATACACGTTTACAACTAATGTCACATTTTCTACTTTATGTTTTTGTTTTGATGAATTCAAGTTAAAAACTGTTCATCTGCGAGCAAAATATACGTATCTTTTTATATCGGATCTTTTTCAATGGTGTATCCTCTGTAGTTTATAGGCAAAATATACGTCGCTAGTTGAAATCATAGAAACTAGCACACTATTTCTGTACACCTGTCCTGTCAACTGCAAGTATTTCGACAGAGTAAGATAGATATGTCTGTCATTTAGAAAAATTCTGAATAGTACATGCAATAACTAATCACAGGTGCCATCCGGGCATTCTTTTAAGAACGAGTGGACACTTTTATAAATACTGACCTCCCGTAAGCCAAACTGACAACATCCTCACGTGATGTTTCGAACCCACAGCGAGGCAAGTGATTCGAAGTCAGCGACCTTTACCACACGGAGACACCATTCATTAATCTTACCAAGCAACTGGTGCAACGCAATGCATGGAAACATGGTACCGTACATTGTCTTGTGTATATTTCTACACATTCATAGTTATTTTAAGTATATTTGAGCCGCGCCATGAGAAAACCAACATAGTGGCTTTGCGACCAGCATGGATCCAGACCAGCCTGCGCATCCGCGCAGTCTGGTCAGGATCCATGCTGTTCGCTAACAGTTTCTCTAATTCCAATAGGTTTTGAAAGCGAACAGCATGGATCCTGACTAGACTGCGCGTATGCGCAGGCTGGTCTGGATCCATGCTGGTCGCAAAACCACTATGTCGGTTTTCTCATGGCGCGGCTCATATGTATTACCCAGAAGGACTTGAAAATCTTGCAAATTTGGCCGTGATAGATCGGATCTTTTTCAATGGTGTATCCTCTGTAGTTTATAGGGCATTTAACAGGGCCAAAATCATTTCAGGTTATGTAAAAAAATCGTACTGTTTTTAAGTTTGTACATCAGCTCCATTGCCTGTCCTATGGTTTTCCCAAATGTCCGAAAATTGCCTCAAGTTATGTTCAGGGTATGTTCCTGACCGATTCACATCAATAGTTTCTTTATTTCTTACACAATCCTTCAAATTATAACAATTCGTCTGCGTGACACTTATCAATATCCAGAATGCTGTACTCAGACCGTAACAAGGAACTATACTTTTATACATTCTTTCATGGCACATGTATAAATTTTATATAAAGTCTTCAATGATACATGCATAGGTCTCAGTTCAGCAGTCAGTTTTAAATGTCTTGTTTTGTATCATTTTCACATAACAGTTCTGTCTGAATTAAAGATTATTTCTTGGAAATGAAAGTTAATTTTCAAAAAAGGCGCGTTTCCGGATATAGACTGTTGAAAAACTGAGATTTAGTTAGGGAATAAACGTATGTAAAGGAAGTATAAGACGGGTGATGGTAATGATGGCTCCAAGATTTTGAGTGAGAGTAGTGAGTTTTCTAGAAAGATCTGGAGGTATCATTACCGTGAAAAATTAAGAAAGAAATTTGGTGATGATTTTAAATTTTCATAATACATTGGCCGTTTTCGTCATCCAAATTCACAATACAAACATTAGCATTTTACTGTAGCTCGGAGTAAACCGAAAATATTGTAATTGATGACTTATATCTTTATTTTAACATTTCAAAACGATACCCAGTAAGCTTTAGGGGTTTGAGCGTCGCCTGATCCGCTCGCCTATTCTTCCGTTTTCATTGAATCGGGGATCCTCGGTAATGTACGTTATATCACGAATATTAACGGAGGTTCCCGAGGGTTATGTTTGTGTCGTCTGCTATTTTATTGAATCGGGGATCCACGGTAATGTACGTAATATCACAGATACTAACGTAGGTTCCAGAGGCAATTCATCCGTATGTTTGTCCATGCAGTCTTTGTGCACACTTGTCATGTTTTTTTTTAGTATGTCCAATCGTCGTGTCTGAATGAGAAATTGAATGAGAGAAAGAAATACATTGGTCTGTTTTTTTTTAAATCCCTTTGCACTTTTCACCCCCGAATTCCTTCGGCCCTCAGAACAGTCTTTCTACTCCTACGATCTACTTTCCAGGGATCTAATTTCCAGATTTTATTTCTACTCCTAATTGTAAGATGGTAAATCTTACATATACTAGTAGGCCTACTTCAAATTCAAATCATTTTGAATTATTTAATTCACTTCAGTTGTGGTAAAAATATTTAGATATATTGTTGATATTGTATTTTGTATTTCTTTACACAATGCGTGAGTTATTGTTTGTGCAATTTTGTAGCCTATTAGGCCTATTTCATCTTATGTTAGGCTTTTCATATTACGGAATAAGAAAGAGAGTAACGAACCGACGCCGGGAATTGCTATGACAATAGCAAAATAAAGGCTATGACATTATTATAGTTTGTTTGATAAAAAGATGACTTAATGCCTTGTGGTTACACAATTATATACAAATGGCTGTGATTAAGATGAAAATGTATTTCAGATTATACACCAACGCACAATCTAGACTCGCAAAAATCACGATTTTTCGAATTGTATGTAAATTTCTTCTATGGTACGATCAATCATTGTAAAATATATCTACTTAAAATATTATCAGATCATTTAAAAATGAAACATGCTTTATCATTTGCGCACGATAAACCAATTCTTGGACGATCAGAAATCACATCGAGGTTCAATATAGGCTACACATCCGTACAATTACTTCCTACTAGTTTTGAAAAAAGTGACATGTTTATCCCAGGTGTGAACTACACCTGTGCTTTGTTCATTTTACACAACGTCAGATCTTCTGAATATGATGTACGCATAAAAATTGCTTTTTTACCAGTCCGAATGCAAACATACGAAATATGAACACTTCAATATCATCTCAACTAACTAGTTTTCCGGTGCGAATATTTTTGTTTGTGTTTTGGAACACATTTATTTTAAACATTTATCTCTCTGCCGAAGAAAACTTTTATAAAATATGCTTATTAAATAAGATTCATAGATTTTATTACATGTTTATGTTTAGATTATGCCGGTTGTTTTGTTACTAAGCAAGTGCCCGTTTTAATCACACGACGTTAAAAAAAATGTAGACTGCGTCACTGTGTTTAACCAGTTACGAGAAAGTTACGAGGATTGCGATATGCGGACCTACGAGGACGTTGATAAGACGGTTTGCAAGAATCATAAATGTTCTCGTAAATCGGAACTCACGAGAAATGGACCCCATACACTGCTGGCTGCTTCAAGTTATTTAGAATTACCAAAGCAATTACAGAATTCAATGAAAGGATTAATAAATATAAAGAATGAAATGATATTAATGAATGTTTTAGATGGTGTTATTTAGCTTACAAATTTCAAGCTTCTAAAACCCTCAAAGAGTTTCAAATTACAAAAAGCATATTAAAATCTCGATTATACTGGTGCTGGGTAAAGACATATATTGGTTGGCCTTAAATCTCCCACATTGAGTGTATGCATGAATTGAATGTACACTATTAAACCTATATGAAAGATATCCACTAAAATATTTATATTTAGATATTAACTACAAAAGTTGACTCGAATGTTGAAGCCCAAAGGATGTCACACCACCTGAATGACGCAAGTATTTCAGCCAAACAAGTTTCATTTCCATATCTTGTCACAAACTAAAGTTATTTAACAGAAACGATCATCCAAAATCAATCTAAATAATTCTAAGTCCACAAAACATCTTTACCAGGTAGTGATATGACAGAATACACATAAATATTTGATGTACCAATAACTTTATACCAACGAAAAGTGGTGTATGTTTTTCCGTATAGCCAATAAAAAAAGAGTTACAAAATAAAATATTCTACATCTACATCTACATCTTTCACCCAACCGTCGATTTCCGACTATCACTGGGCGGCGCTGTCAGAGAAACAGTTGTTAAAGAAATGATATGTTACAATGTTAAAATAATAAAAGCTAAAAAAGACAGTATGCTACAGTTAAAATGGGGCAGAGGCAATAGAATTACATACTGACCACCGCCAGCCTCTCTCTAAAGATACCGAGGCTGGGGCTAGATTTAACATAAGTTGGTAGGGAGTTCCAGAGACGGATGGTCCTTGGGAAGTAGGAGTTAGAAAAGTACTGAGTGTGAGACATGGGGATTAAGTAGTTTAGGTTTCTAGTTGGAATAAGATGAGATTGATCGACTGCAACTGTCTGGGTCCTTATTTTATAAAACATTACTAATGAGTTGTGTAACCTTCTATATTGGAGTGTATTCCATTCTAAAGTTTTCAGCATTTGTGTAACACTACTGGTGTAACTGTAGTCGTACATGACGTACCTAGCAGCTGACCTTTGGACATTTTCGACTTTGCTAGTGAGGGTTTTTTGCCAGGGATGCCAGACGCTTGAACAGTACTCGAGTTGAGGGAGGACATAGGTGTTATAGGCAGCAATTTTGACCTTTTTATTGTCAGTTTTCATTCCGTTGTATGAAGCGAAGAGTGGAAGTTGCTTTGGAAGTGATATTGTCAATGTGTTTGGACCAGTTTAGATCTTTGGAAATGGTTATGCCTAGGTATTTAGCTGCCTCACAAGTTTTTAACTCTATGTTGTGAAGTTTGTAGGGGTAGACCACGGGATTTTTCTCTCTAAAGATTCTAAGGACTTCACACTTGTCCGGGTTGAACTCCATGGACCATGTCTTCTCCCAGGTTTCTAAGTTAATGAGGTCTTGTTGCAGAGATACACTATCTGAAATGGAGTTGATGGTAAGGAATATTATGGTGTCATCTGCAAACATTCTTGCGTTACATTTGACCGAGTCTGGTAAGTCATTGATATATACCAGGAAGAGACACGGCCCAAGAACAGACCCCTGGGGAACTCCAGACAGTACAGGAAGTTCACTCGAAAAATGACCATCAACAGCGACTTTCTGAGATCGGTTGGACAGGAAAGATTTGACCCAATTGGTAATTTGTGGGTTGACACCAAGGCTTCGTAGTTTATAAATTAGTCTTATGTGATCGACCTTGTCAAACGCCTTGGAGAAGTCCATGACAATAACATCTGTTTGTTGACCCTGTTCAGTGTTATTGTAAAGTTCCTGAGTGAAATTAATGAGCTGAGTCTCACAACTGTGACCTGATCTAAAGCCATGCTGGAACTGGCTAAGTAGCTTATGCTTGTCAAAATAGGTCATAAGATTGGAAACAACAATGTGTTCAAGGAGTTTAGAAGCAATGCAAGTTAGGGAAATTGGGCGATAGTTACTAGGTTTAGACTTGAGACCTTTTTTAAATACGGGTGCTACAGTGGCTTTTTTCCAATCACTGGGTACTAGGCCAGATTCGAGAGATAACCTGTATATATGGGCAAGTACAGGAGCAATCTCATGGTAGAGTTCTTTTAGGATGCGTGGGGATAGTTCATCAGGTCCTGAGGCTTTATGTGGGGATAGGCCATGGAGCAGTTTTTCCACACCTTCAGTGGTGACCTGGATCTTATTCATCTTGGAGACTGGGGATGAGAGAACGTTGGAACATATATGCTTCAGACTAAGGGGCTGGGGAGGAGAAAAGACAGATTCAAATTGTTTGTTTAAGATAGTAGCCTTTTGGATGGGGTCCGTATAGGTAAGACCATCTGATTTGAGGGGGGCGATGCCGACATTTTCTTTTTTGTTGTGCTTGATGAAACTGTAGAACGTTTTGTTTTTACCAGGTTGTGAGTCATGGTCAAATATGATACTTTCCATATATGACCAGTATTGGGCTCTTATCTGCTTCTGGATAGAAGACTTAAGGGATCTGAATCTTTGTTGGCGGGCTGGGGAGGGAGATTTGTGTAGTTTCTGGTAAAATTTATCACGCTTGTGTATAAGCCTGATAATTCTTGGGGTTAACCATGGCAAGTCGGCACGGGGGTTTTGACATTTTAGATGGAATGTGTTTTGACTGGGATTCATTAAGGCAGTCCTTGAATGAATTCCACGCTACTTCAGGTCTGAATGGTTTTCGGTGAGAAAGCTAGCACCAAAAGCCTTCATGTCAGATTTTAGCCCTTCCCAATTAGCCTTCGTATAGAGTTTTATAGGGCGTCTAGGTTGGGTTGGGCGGCCCCTATTAAGATTCAATTCATGAAAAAATTATATCATGATCCGAGGTTGCTAGACTCGGTAGGGATTTGACCAAGTGGACATGGGATGGATGGTTTGTAAAGAAGAGATCAAGGGTGTTGGATAACCTAGATGGGATCTTAACTATTTGTTCAAGATTATAATGGGAATATCTTTCAATAAATTCTTCATAAAAGGATCTGTTTTTACAAGTTTGTTTAGGGGACTCTTTTGACCAGTCAATGTCGGGGAGGTTGAAGTCTCCAAGTAGCCATACTATGCTGCCCTTGGGTATTTTACTAAGGGATAACCAAAGTTGGGACAGGGAGTCGGCGTCTAATTCTTGGGGTTTGTAGTAGGCTCCGACAAAGATATCTTTAAGGCCAGTGATGGTAATTTTGGCCCAGGTTATATTGCATGAAGTCTTGAGGTCTGGTTGTTCTTGGCTGATCAGTGAGTTAGATATAGCTATCATCACTCCTCCGCCTTGACCTTCACTCCTGTCACCCCTATATACCTTATAATTAAGATTATCAGGAAATATTTCGGAGGAACTGATGTCTGGCTTAAGCCATGTTTCAGTAAGGCATATAACATCTGGTTTAGTTTGGTCAATGACTAGGTGTAATTCAGGGATTTTGTTTTTGACAGAGCGACAATTAATGTTAAGGACTGTGAGACGTTCAGATGTTTTTAGTTTAGGTTTGGTAGTAACCTTTTTCTTTTTAGGGATTGGGGTAGATGAGGCCTTTGGGGTTTCTGGGGGCTCATGGAGAAAAGAAGAGCTATTTAAGCTGAAACTTGCTTTACTGTGGTCGTGACTTAAAGGTGAATAATAAGAAGTGTCACTGAGAGTATCTAGGGATTCAGTCAGTGAACTTGAGTGGTTAAGAGAGCCGCACTGTTGACAGTACCAGCTGAACTTTGAGTCTGAGAGTTTATCGTAAGTATGACTGCCGATGCCTTCGCAGTCTGTGTGAAACCAAGTTTCGCAGTTGTCACACAGGATACCTTTTTTTGACCAGGACACATTTTGGGAACATATCCCGCACGGGTACTGGTTAGGACAGGAAGCGCCTGGCGGGCCTGGGTTTGGTTCAATGTCTGGGGTCTGACATGCCAGAAGACAAAAAAGAAATAATAAGGAGGTCTTACTAGCACTGGGTTTCTCTTTGTGCTTTCTAGATGGAATTACTGTTTTGAGGACGTTGGCAACTGAGATACCAACAATACTGGATTTTGGAGGGAAATGGTCGCACAGTAAATTACTCTGATTTGCTGGGCAGGGAAAAATATAATGTGCAACTGTAAAGATGAAAAGGCATAACAATGTCAGCCTTAGTTCCATCCTTGCTGGATTAGTATAATTCTATACCAACCAGCAACTCTTTGTCCGAATTGTGTAATTATCCGAAAATTGTATAGTTGCAGTACGAGTCAAAAACATCCAATAAGCTGGGAAGATAATATGAATTATCTACACAGCTGGTTAACTAATGAGTATCTTACCACCACCAGTTATACAAATTAAGGATATTGTTGGAAAGTTTTAAGTAAATTATTATTTTGTGTATAGTTTACGAAAAAGATGTGAACTGTTCTCGACGCATGCGCATCCACATCCATATTTATAGGAACAACAAAATGAAGTAATACTAAAATGAAAAAAAAAATTCTCAGTCCAAAAAAGACATCCTAACCAGGAACCGATGTGTCAAATTAAACTTGAAAAATTGAGGTACCATTCAGATGGTAACACAGAAACGTTGTCTCTGTTTTTTCCCAAGGAACAAGTGGG
>NW_026461585.1:0-56519 GCF_021730395.1 Mercenaria mercenaria | reverse complement strand
ATTCCATGACAAATCAGATCCATTCGTAGGTTCCAGAGTTATTTTATATCTGATTAACTCCCCTGATTGTAATCAAAATGGATTTATATCAGTAAGTACTTACAGGACTTATTTGAAATTTCATTATTGTCACTAGTTGGACTGAGCCAATGAGGGTAGATAACTATGGACTGATTTTATATCAAATTAAAATGGGTATATCTCCGTAACTAATGAAGATACTGAAATTTCATTTATGTCAACAGATTTATTTGGCTGATCCTTCTTTTGTTAACTTACAATCATTTTTTTAATTACTTCCCTTTTACGTTACTATAAATAGCTTGTTTTTAGTAACTTTTTTATTATTGGCCGTAGGGAAAAACCGAGACCACTTTTATGTGGTACAACATGGATGGTACCTCCAATTTTTAGCTGAAAAAGAAAAAAGTGTGGTTTGAAGTGTCACGAATGTTTTCAACTATGGGCGCACTGTCTTACATGTAACACGAGTGTGGGCTATATTGGAGTACTGTGATATAGCTACCAAGATGTTATCCTGGAAAATAAAACTTGTCTTAGTCCTTCTATCAGAACGCTATGTCCTTTCAACCTTACAGATTAGCTGCCCAGTTCCCAATGATGAAGCATGATTTTGATGTCTCCGAAGTAGACACTGACAAAGACGAAAAGTTTCCCATGTAGAGGCCTTAAGAAACAGATCATCATTGATAGTTTTACAGGCCCCTTATTAGCAAGGCAGACTACTCCAAGGTCTGCGATCATGTGAGACCTTCATGCCAAATACAAGGACCTCAGTCTATATTTATCCCCCAGACATTGAATTGTCCACTTGCTCAACTACACTGAACCTATTAACTAGTCTTTTCTAGACATGATTAATGACATAGTGACTTCTGAACAAATTGTAAATTATCCAGATAAACTGGAAAATACACTCGATATTTTCTGCACTAACATGCAATCTCTCATAGGCAAATTTGTTCCAGTACCAGACTTAAGCGATCATAACATATAATGCTTATTGACTTTTACATTTTAGTTTATACATAATTTATTTTAGGTCGATTGTGAAGGAAGTTGTACAACTTATATTAATCACTCTCGACACCTCATTCCTGATGGAATCCATCGCCATGAGGGTATGGTGCATTTTACCACCTAGATGGAAGCCTGCAAGTCAGAATGTTCTTGCCGAAAAGTCACAATATCAAGTAAAATACAAAAATTCTGATTTAGTTTTCTACATATCCATTCATTCTCCTTCCACCTTAAGTCAGTGAGCTATGGTGCACTTAAAAGCAGAAGTGCTTTGGATCTATGACATAGACACGCTTTAAACAATAGTGTGACCATGAGGTTCGTCAAGTCAATAAGGAAGAAGAATTAAAACAAACAACACTGCTATCTCACAAAGTTGAATCGCATTAATCTTTGTCAATACACTGCAACAACAGTAGAATGACCGACTGGCTGGTGCTGTATAGTAGAATACAGTGATTCATGGAAACATAGTAATACTAGTATTAATGTAGCAAATCTTAAAATTTCCTATCCGTTTGTTGAAAGATACTGGTCGGATGAAAGCATCAGAAAAAATTAAAATTTACCTAAACAAGCAGATTGATATTACTAAGACGGGATGAGAATATTAGATATGCGTGTGCGTTTTTTTTTTTTCAAGATTTTTCTGATCAACACATACTGGAAGACAAAGAGGAAAACAAAATTGGTCTTCCATGCTTGAAGTCTGTAAGCCCGAGTATATATAGATACTGATCTGTTCCCAACGATATTTATATTGGCACTCCTCTGATAATCATAATGTGGTTCATTTATACAACGGTAAAACACAAAGCAAATGTGGATTTAAAATGTATTTTATTACATGTCCCCGGGCATATAGTGATTGAACTGTCTATACATCCATACAAATCGGATTGCCTATAGCCCACATTAATGACCAGATTTAGTTCATACTCACCAATTCTTGTGGCAAGACCTGCAATTGACCTATATATAAATTACCTTGACTCTGGCCTTCAAACTTAAAAACATTTTTGGTCCAACAGCCCACATATTAAATGACACAATTTAGTTCATACTTGCACTCAACAAACCTTGTGGCAATATCTTAAAACTGACCTACACATAGATGACCTTGACCTTCATGTGGTCTTCACTTTAAAAAACCTCAAAAACGACTGTTTTGGTCAGAAAATGCAGCTCCTTGTTTTTGTGCTGTATGAAGCATGCTACATTATTACAGTGTACCCATTCATGATGCTTACAAGTATTTGGATCAGTTTTATTCACATATACAGAGATTTGTCATTGGAATTGAATATGGAATAATAGTCAAAGATGTTGCATTGTTACAAGAGACCAGTATATCCAGTGAAACAGGTCAAGTTGATTTTTAGGTTGCAAAACTATGTATGTGACATTGAAATAAATCAAAACATTCATGTTGTGACCCTAGATCGCAGCTTGTCTGTTATATTTCCAGTGACTCTTCCAGGTGGTATCTGAGCTGAAAATGTTATTGTGTTTCTACATTTTGTATAAAGTATTTGAGCAACACCTACTTTTGATAAGAAAAAAAATTAATGATTTCAGTAAAGAGACCTTAATTCTTAATTGTGAAAAACATCACATTTTGAAGAAACAGTAACTGTTGTTCTGAAGTTTGTAATCAACTTAAACATTGTAATAACATGTAATTTTTGTAAATACATGCTGGAAATTTTGTACAACATTACTTAAAACACGAAGCTACAGTCTGAGCACACAAGCACGAGTATCGGACCTGGGACCAAAGCATATGACCAGACTGATATAAAACCCTGTTTTCATCTTAAATATGTCCAAAATGAAAAATAAGATGTATATTTTTAAGGGGGCTCATATTTCGCTATGTATTTTTCATTTTGGACATATTTAAGATGAAAACAGGGTTTTATATCAGTCTGGTCATATGTTTTGGTCCCAGGTCTGATACTCGTGCCTGTGTCTGAGCACAGATGACAATGGTTGTGCTTCAGTTATCACAAAAAAACAATTAACATTTAATGACTGATAATAAATGAATATCAAAGTGTTTGCATTCAAGAACTTGATGACTGCCGTACATAAATGAAGCTTTTTATACGCCCGAAGGGGATGCTGGGGTCTGTCCGTTCGTTAGCAATTTTGTGTCCACTCTGTAACTCTTGAACCCCTTGAAGGATTTCAAAGAAACTTGACACAAATGTTCACCTAATCCAGACGACGTGCAGAGCGCATGTTTTGGATGGCTCGTTTCAAGGTCATGGTCACACTTAGGGGTCAAAGGTCATATGACTTTGTTTCATGTCCACTCTGTAACTCTGAACTGCTTGAAGGATTTTAAGAAATTTGGCACATCAAGATGATGTGCAGAGCACATGTTTCGGATGACTTGCTTCAAGGTCAAGGTCATACTTGGGAGTCAAAGCAATTTCGTGTCTGCTTTGTAACTCTTAAACCCCTTGAAAGATTTTGAAGAAACTGGATACAAATGTTCACCACAATGAGACAAGCAGAAAATATGTTTTGGATAGCTTGCTTCAAGGTCAAGGTTACACTTATGTCAAAGGTCATATGACTTTATTTTGTGTCCGCTCTGTAACTCTTGAACTGCTTGAAGGATTTTAAAGAAACTTGGCACAAATGTTCACCACATCGAGACGAGATGAGAGCCCATGTTTAGGATGGCTTGCTTCAAGGTAGGGGTCCAATGTCATACCTTTGGGCGTATATTGCTCCGCATTGCGGTGCTCTTGTTGAAGTTCTGAATTGTACAATTAATTATGCTGAATTGGCTTTATGTCCTGTATAATGTAACGGAACAGCCATGTTGTGTCTGGATTACAGGTAATATTAAGATATTTTTATTACTCAACATTTTTATATAACGGAAACAGCCATGTCGTGTCTGGATTGAAGGTAATATAAAAATATTTTAATTACACAACATCTGTTGTCTTAGAAGCATTTTTATGCTCCTTTGGTGGGGTCTGCCATTTATCCATTTGTCCTTACTGTATCCAATAAGAGTTTGAGTTGCCAGTTTAGTTTTGACAAAACTAAACAAGAGGGTCATTGACCCTAAAGCGCTCACCTGTGTACAAGGCTTCAAGTGTGTCTGTATAAGTACAGAGTTAGGTTTCTTCTATGTTAGCCTATATCATATATATGTCACACACATTTTTGAACCTAGGGCAATAATTTGAATAATTACTATAGAAATTACAAATCTGATATCACATGCCAAATATCAAGGCTTTAGCTGTTATTGATTCAGAGAAGATTTACAATGTTTCTTATATAAAAGCCTATAGGAAGTACATGTCAGACACAGGGGCATGGCCATTTTTTTTACCTTAGGGTAATAATTTGGACAAGTATGGTAAAAGTGTCAAATCCTTATATCACATGCCAAATATCAAAGCTCTAGAGAAAAAGATCTTTAAAGTCTAATAGCTGAAAACCTATTTTTAACCAAATAGACCCTTATGTTCAATGAACCGGAACCATTTGAATAATTTTGAAAGAGGGCTACCCAGAGATCATTTGTGTAAAGTTTCATCAAAATCCATTCAGTGGTTTTGGAGGAGATACTGTTTAAAGAAATTGTTGATGAAAAGTGACCACGCCCTCTGGCGGCCATGTTTTTTGATGAATCAGAAAAATTTGAACACTATTGAAGGTCACACAAGAACCATTTGTGTAAAATTATTTTAAAATCGGACTAGCAGTTTCACACAAGAAGATTTTTAAAGTTTCCACTATATACATATAGGGAAAAGTGACCATGCCCTCTCAGGCGGCCATGTTTTTTGAGGAATCGGTATAATTTGAACAATCTTGGTAGAGGGTCACACAAGGAGCATTTGTTTAAAATTATTCTAAAATCGGGCTTGCAGTTTCACACAAGAAGATTTTTAAAGTTTCCACTATATACATATAGGGAAAAGTGACCACGCCCTCTAGCGGCCATGTTTTTTGACAAATCAAAATAATTTGAACAATCTTGGTAGAGGGTCACACAAGGACCATTTGTGTAAAATTATTTTAAAATTGGGCTAGCAGTTTCACACAAGAAGATTTTTTTAATTTCCACTATATACATACAGAGAAAAGTGGCAGCCATGTTTTTTGACGAATCGGTATAATTGAACAATCTTGGTAGAGGGTGTCACAAGGACCATTTGTGTGAAATTATTTCAAAATCGGACTGTTGGTTTAGGAGGAGATGTCGTTTGAAGATTTTTCTATTTTTAGCTCTGGCGGGCTGGCCCCTATGTGCAACCAAGTGGAACCGTTTGAACACCTTTGGTAGAGGACCATCCAAGGAACATCCATGCCAAGTTTCATCAAAATCCATTCAGTGGTTTTGGAGGAGATGTCTTTTAAACACAATTGTTGACGACGGACGAACGACGGACACAGCGTGAACACAATAGCTCACCATGAGCATTGCTCAGGTGAGCTAAAAATGGTAGTCATCATATGAAGTTGTGCACTTGGTGTTTTGACTGGACTCGATCAATAATGGCAGTGTTGAGGCCCTGGACTTGTTGAAAATAGCCTGATGGTATGGGTGTTGTGTATATGACTTGGAGAGGTTAAGACTTTTTTCAATATTAGGCGGCAGAAGGTTAGAGCAAAGTTATGACCCTTGAACTGATGAAAATTGCACATTTTGGTTGTATAATGGATTAGAACCTTAAGAGTGATCATAATTCACATATTACTCAAGATGTGTTCAATATTCACTAGGGGTTACATTTTAGATTTTTTTTATTACTTTATTATTCAATAAAACTTGGGGTACAATGTGCCCACGGTGGCACTGATAGCAATTTGCAAGGATGAAAGATTAAACCAAAGTAGTGTGAGCAGCCATCAAGTTGGTCATGCAGCTAAAAAATTGCTACAGAGTCACTGATTATTAAAAGACTGACATATCACCTGTTATATGTATCAGAACTTCCTGTTTCATACCATTTTCATATCACTCTAAATATCCAAAAACTTTGGTGATGCTGTCAAAGAATATTCAAACATTTTTTACTGCTCAAAACTGAGATAGGGGGAAAAAGAATGTAATAGTCTCTCAACCATAAGAATTTACAATTTATTGCAGTTCAGACCTCCAACTTGCATATATTTCACACACCTGGCAACAAATTAATGTTCAACAAACAAAATGATAATGAATAAATCCAGAATGTTTAAAATACTTGTTCAAATTTAGTAAAGTAAAAAATTGATAGATATGAAAGACAATATGATACTTAAATGACAATCCTTTGACTTACTGACCATGCAGCCTGTCCATTACACTAACAATATGTTAAACTAATTAATGGACAAGAAAGTACTTATCACAGTTCTTTTGTTAGCAACCTATGTTATTTATTACAACTGTAAATGTATATTGGAAAGTAAAATGTACAAAACAATGAAAAATGTGTACATTTCAAATATATTGCACTACATTTTAAATGGAATAATTTATTCAAGACCACAAATAAATAGCTGATAAGGCCGCTTCAGTCTGTAACAAATATTCACTGAAAAATATTTCTCAAAATTAATGCAAAACCTAATACTGAACATGGTACGTACATATAGGAGTTTTGCATGGTCTGCTGATGGATTTATATACAGAAGTGACTAGAGTAATTCAGAAATTTTATCTAGCTATTTCTATGTGGTGCACATTAAATACAAATTTAAACTAGCAGACATTTCTTTGCTGACTTGCAGGTAATGTGAATCTGTTTTCAATAACTTTTAAAAACTTTAACAGGTCATCTACCAAGAGAGTTTTGAGCCAAATAAGAATTTAAAAAGAGGCAAATAAATCTTCCATTTGTCATTCTTCAGTTTTTGAAGAAAAAGAAAAAAGGATCATGTAGCAAAATGCCCATTAAGGAACTGTAAAAAAATGCTCTGGACTATAACAATGACATCTATTTACAGTGAAATAAACAAAACAGACACCTACATATTTTTCAAGGTCGAGTATATTGATTAATGACAAGACTAGCAAAGAAATCAATACTCTACATAAAATCTAAGGAAACAGATGTGGAATCAGTCAAACCTGTCTTTAACCGATACCCTACTAAATTTCTAAAATGGACTGGTCCATCATTCAATTTGGGCAAACAATTTATTAATCGAAGGGGTATTCACTGAAAATTACTGACTGAATAGCGAAGTGCAGACCATGATCAGCCTTCACAGATGTGCAGGCTGATCTCGGTCTGCACTGGTTGCGAAGGCAGAATCACTTGTAACACATGTTAATTTATACTATCTATGGTTAAACTTACAGAGAAAATAGTGACCCATGTAAGCAGGTTTTACAGTAGGGACCTTTATTCAAAGGTGATCCTTATGACTGGTTTGACTGTATTTATTAATTTCAAATACACCCTGTCTTAAGCTTTATTACTGGTAAATGACTTAATTTATAAAGAGTGCCAGTCAATGGTTTGTGTTATTTACCTGTCTATAGTTCAAAACAGGTTTGCTGGGACAAAGCCCAACATTGACAATGAAAAAACTTATTTTTGATGTCAAGTAAAACACTTGAATGGCCAATTGGCTTGCAAGTTAATAGTCTTGCAGGTATTGGCCTTAGACCTCAGGCAAGCCGCAGCAATCCTACAACAGAGCAAGTTTATAACAGTATGGTTAAATGAGACATTGAATTATAATTAACATGAAAGATCAAACTGAAGTTACATGTATTAAAGAGAATTCCTATAGTTTTTTTCCTTTCATAGAATTTTTTTAAATTCACATATACTGTAGGAAAATTTGTGCTGAAAACAATGAACAAATAAAAACAATAGGTCACCAGGCTTGTTTTTGTGAAAAATTGTTTTGAACACACCCACTGTTGCTAGAACTGCCAGCGATTTTTCAACATTTTCATAATTTTCTGCTTTTTTATAAATACTATCCAAAATATACATCAAGACAGCACAATACGGTTTTTTTTTTACAGATTTTGTTATATACTTATTAGATATCATAGTCGTATTTGTAATACTCTATCCTTACAATAATGGGTACAAATGAAAAAAAATTGTTTCATATTTACTTTTGTGAACTTTTTTTCAATGAAAAATACCCATAGTGAAGAATATATTTTTAATTTCATAGAATTTTTTCCTGTTTTTCTTGTGTATAGATAATAGTATTGTGAGCATAAAAATGTATGGGTCACCAGACTAAATTTTATGTTAAGACCGCTAGAATACAACACCTGTTCGGACAGAAAATGGCGCGAACCTGGCCAAACTGATTACATGTATGTCTGCTAGAAGTTAAAAAAAGTTTTAAAAATTCTTAATTCTTTCTATAATTGAATACTAAATAATCTGAAAAGTGATATTGTCTTATCAGTACTAAGTCAATTATCTTACATTATATGAACAACACTGTCTTTGCACTAAAATGCGATGTAAAAACACAACCACAACAAGAGGGCCATGATGGCCCTATATCGCTCACCTGTTATCATTGCACTTGAGGACAAGAAGGTCCTCAGAAAAAATATCTGTCCAAAGGACAGGAACAACAAAGGGAAGAAATTTAACCAAAAAGAAAAAAAAATTCTTAAAAGGTACAGATATGTCAAAAAACACCTAAAAATTGGAGGTACCATCCATGTTGTATTACAGAAAAGTGGTCTTGGTTTTTCCCTACGGCCAATAATAAAAAAGTTTCTAAAAATAAGCTATTTATAGTAACATAAAAGGGAAGTAATTAAAAAGAAAATTATTGTAAGTGAACAAAAGAAGGATCTGCCAAATAAATCTGTTGACATAAATGAAAATTCAGATCAGTATCTTCATTAGTTACGGAGATATACCCATTTTAATTTGAAATAAAGGGAGGTAATTTGACATTAAATCAGTCCATAGTTATCTACCCTGATTGGCTCAGTCCAACTAATGACAATAATGAAATTTCAAATAAGTCCTATACGTACTTACTGATATAAATCCATTTTGATTACAATCAGGGGAGGTAATCAGATATAAAATAACTCTGGAACCTACATTTGGATCTGATTTGTCATGGAATCCAAGATTTATTGTTGTTGAAGATATTTTGGAAGTTTGTATCAAATAAAACCATAAATGAAGTCTCTATATGGCTGCAAAAGCCAAAATAGCCAATTTTGGACCTTTAAGGGGCCATAACTCTGGAACCCATGAAGCAATCTGGCCAGTTCAAGAAAGGAACCAAGATCTTGTGGTGTCACAAGTTGTGTGCAAGTTTGGTTAAAATCAAATCATAAATGAAGCTGCTATTGTGCAGACAAGGTCAAAATAGCTAATTTTGGCCCTTTCAGGGGCCATAACTCTAGAACCCATTAAGGGATCTGGCCGGTTCAATAAAGGAACTGAGATCTTATGGTGACACAAGTTTTGTGCAAGTTTAATTAAATTCAAATCACAAATGAAGCTGCTATTGTGCAGACAAGGTCAAAATAGCCAATTCTGGCCCTTTCAGGGGCCATAACTCTGGAACCCATAATGGAATGTCGCCAGTTCAAGAAAGGAACCAATATCTTATAGTGTTACAAGTTGTGTGCAAGTTTGGTTAAAATCAAATCATAAATGAAGCTGCTATTGTGCAGACAAGGTCAAAATAGCTAGTTCTGGCCCTTTCAGGGGCCATAACTCTGGAACCCATAATGGAATCTGGCCAGTTCAATAAAGGAACCAAGATCTTATGGTGATACAAGTTGTGCGCCAGTTTGGTAAAAATCAAATCATAAATAAAGCTGCTATTGTGCAGACAAGGTCAAAATAGCTAATTTTGGCCCTTTCAGGGGCCATAACTCTGGAACCTATAATGGGATCTGGCCAGTTCAAGAAAGGAACCGAGACCTTATGGTGATACAAGTTGTGTGCAAGTTTGGTTAAAATAAAATCATAAATGAAACCACTATCGTGCAGACAAGAAATTGTGGATGGACGACGGACGACAGACGAAGGGCGATCACAAAAGCTCACCCTGTCACTACGTGACAGGTGAGCTAAAAATAGCCAGATACCTGTCAGGCATGATACTTGTCAATACAACATAAACCAGTATCAACATTTGATTACTGATAAAACTTATCAAAAATGATATTTCATTCAAGATTCCTCATATTTAAGATTGTCTGTAACATGTTTCAAGAGATTTTGACTTCAGTTCAGTTTTCCATAGAAAGTGTCGGCTGCGCAGAAAGATGCGCATAAAAAACTATAGGAATTCCCTTTAATATAAAAAGATCATCAATAGGAAGAGGTAATTTTTTTTTGGCTGTTTTTTTGTTGTTGTTGTTTTTTTGTTTGTTTTGTTTTGTTTATTTTTTTTTTGTTTTAGTAAAAATGAAGATTATTAAAATGATCAATAATACAGTGATATTTTTGTTTTTTGTTTTAGCAAAAATAAAGATTATTAAAATGATCAATAATACAGTGATATTTTGGTTTTTTGTTTTAGTAAAAATAAAGATTATTAAAATGATCAATAATACAGTGATGTTTTGGTTTTTTATTTTAGTAAAAATAAAGATTATTAAAATGATCAATAATACAGTGATATTTTGGTAAGTATTTGGCAAATTTGTCATATATGTCTATTAATCAAATGCTGAATGAATATACTTTCATACAATGACAAAAGTGATATTAACAAAGATACAACAATAAATTTAATAAAAGTACAGAAAGTGAATACAAGGAAACAATTTGTATGAGATTTACAGTCAATTTATAAGGACTAGACCAGCATTTTCTTATTATACATATTCTATACACATTTACAATAGTAGCAAATTAAATGTACACAGTACAGTTGAATAATACAAATTGGAAGCACCTCCTCTCATTTAAGACACAACTCTTGAATAGATATTCTGTATTAGACAACATAGGTATCAATGTCACTGTGACTACAGCAATGGCAAACTACAAAACGAAGAGTAGACATACAATTAATCATACATGTAAGAACACCATACAGAGCACTACTTAAGTTGATGGGCGAAAACCAACATCTATCTGTAATTTCTTTAAGTGTAATATTTGAATGCCCATTAAAAAAAAGACAGAAAATAGAACAACTAGTATTGCAATAAAAACTGCACGAAACATACTGCAAGAGTACATAAAAGTATTAGAATACCAAAGCCAAAGTTAATATCAAACACTATACAGGGTTACAGTTCTGTATGTCTATTACTGTGAAATCAATTTTGTTCACGCAGGACGAATTTCCCATATGTCACGCTACGAACAATGCGCAAATTTAAGACCGCGCTATTATTCAACCATTTAATATATAGTTATCCAAGTTTACTTCATGTCTGAAATATGTGTATTGTATAAGACTCTAGTATTTCAATTTTTCTCAAAACTTCACAGTTATCGGCAGTTAAAGGTTGTCTTGATAGGAACTTATATGTTTATACCAAAATGGATCATTATGAAATCTGATTAAATGATTTATAACTGTTGGTTCATTGGTTATTCTTTACGATTGCTTCGAATACTTAAGCTAGTTTTATATCGTTGTCATCGTCTTACAAATGCAATGAAATATTTCTTTTATTGATAATTTTGTCCTTGACAGAAAACAATGTAATTTTTGGAATTTTTATGTGTCTAAATTCATTCGTCGTCAACAAATTTCAAGTTGTCACATTGCGTAATTGAAGGTAACAGTGCCACTTCGTGAATTATTTGCACCCACCATTGTAGTTTTAGAGTGACTGGACAAGCGCCATTCATAATAAAGACTTGAAACTCCTTTTATTTTACTTGATCCTTTGATGCTCTTTCACACATTACCGAACCATAGTGACTGTCTGACAGTGTCATATTGTTTATCTAACTAGGTCATAAAATGGACTGCTTTAATTGACAGGCAGTACATGACAGTGACTTGTGCAAGCTGGTGATTTCTAAAAAATATTTTTTTTAAATTTCTTTCTTTAATTGAAAATGTGCTAAATTAAATCCCGTGCAAAACTGTCGGCAAAATTTCATGCCAGCGATTTAAAATGATTTCACAGTAATAGATTTTGCAAAAGCATGAAAAATATAAATAATTTGATCCCTTCTAAAACATTCTCCTTGGATAAAGGTCCTTATGAAACATATAAAAATAATCAATACAAATTTAATACAAAAATGTACCCAAGTCATAGGAAAGTATAAAACTCAATATATGTGATAAAAAATATTTTAAAAGATAGACAACTTCTGGAATTTAACTTTATTCTTTTTTCTGGACTAACAAGCATTGATAAAAACCATACACAAAATTAAAGAGAAAACCTTAAAAGTCTTTTTAAAATGAGCTACAGTTTACAAAAACAACACTGATGACTTGCCAAAAAGAAGTTTCAGGGTAATGTCTCCTGGAAAATGAACAAAATAGCTTATACGAGTTTTCAAAGAACAGTGAAAATATGGAACATTATATGATATGTTTCAGTTTCACAATTAATAATTTAACACAAAGTTTAAACAATAAATACAAACTGGTTACCGGTATGTATCTTTCTAACAGTAAGCAAAACAAAACAACAAAATATTATGCATAAAAATGTTAGAAATATATTATGTTTAAATTCTATACTTGAAAATTTCAACAATTACATCACAGTATCTACATAAACATGAAATAAACATTTAGTGTGGAGAAACAGCACTTTAATATACATCTAATTTTCTCTTCCAGTCAGTGATTTGCATTTGAACCATGTGACTATCCATTATATTTATACTGGATACAACAACTTGGTAGATAAATATCAAAAATAATGGAGATGTAACTGAATGTATATGAGCCGTGCCATGAAAAAACCAACATTATAAAATGGGTTGGTCAGGATCCATGCTGTTAGCTTTCAAAGCCTATTGCAATTACAGAAACTGTTAGCGAACAGCATGGATCCTGACCAGACTGCGCGGATATGCAGTCTGGTCTGGATCCATGTTGGTCGCAAACCCACTATGTTGATTTTCTCATGGCACAGCTCATATGTTTCTCTCACAAAAAATAAAATAATTTTGAAGTCTGTAACATGTATGTATCAACAGACATATCTCCTCATAATTTTCATGATAGTTGCTTTTTCACATTTTTTTTTTTTTGCACCTTATGAAACATCCTAACAAATTAAGAAAGAACCAGTTGGAAGCACTGTGTCCTTTTCTAATCATTTTTACATACTTCAGCCAAGTTGATTTGTATAATACAATGTTTAGTTCTGAAACAACTTAAAATTTATGCCCCTGAGTCACAAATGGTGAACTGAATGCTAGACTGTATTTAAGGGAAAATTAGGAAAAATCCTCCAGTGTCTGTCCTGCAGCAAGTAAATCGGATGGTGACAAGGTAAGATTTGGTTTATCAGATGGCGCCTGGAAATTTGAAATTCGGCAGCGACCAGACAATTCTTTCACCTTCTGAGAACTTGTAAACACATTGTCAGTGCATTGTCCAACTGTCAGCAGGGCGCCGGACAGGGATTGCTTGAACTGGATGGAGATTGTATGATTTTTGTTCAAAATTTTACCTTCAAAATCGTCCGCGGACTGTACTGGCAACATCCAGGCATCCTTTGGGGTGTTTACAGGCAACATCCGATGTAAAATAATCATCCAGGTATCGGAAGAAGTCCATCATAATTCCTGCCGCGTTGCGTGAATTCTTTTCATGCAGCGGCCGCATGGCACACTTTATTGCCCCATTCACAATGGCAATCTAGTCCACAGGTCACACTGCTTGGGAGACCATTTTTGTTAATATGTTATGTTACATATGAGATTTTGGCATTTTACTGGACTGTTTACATGTTCCAACAACCTCTGTTAGTCAGCCACTTAGTTTGTTTTAGAGATATGTTAACTTCAAAAGTATGCAACACTGGATCCATATAAGCCTTTGGCCTCCGAACATAAATGGGAACAACTAAACTGTGATTCATTTCTCAACTGAATTAATTCATTCAAGGATTAAATACTATTTTTCTATGAATTTAGATGGATAAAAACAACATTGGGACTTCTTGCAAACCCATGAATCATGCTAGTTGTTTATAAAAAAAAAAAAAACTTTCTATACAAAACATATAGCCAATTCCAAAAAGGAACACATTATTATTACACTTACAACTACTAAATGACAACATATATTCTTAAAAAAAACGTTAAGTTTGTTCACATCATATGTTAAAACACACATCCTCTAACAAAAATACATTTTATACTTTATTGAAACAAAAGTTCATATAAAATATATCTGTACTATGAGATCAATTTGTGGCATAGATTTTTTTATAGTTTTGTTTCGTTGGGACATGAAGTTTTGTATATTAAAGTTAATGCTAGCATTATAAGAAATTCTTTTTGTTCGTTGGGATTCAGTTTCTTAGACTGATACTACAAGTAAGTCAATGAAAATTTATTCCTCATAACTAATAACTACCCCCAGAAAATGCCTGGCCAAAACATCCTAGGACGAAAGATCCTAGGCAAAAACGTCCGGGCCAAAACGTCCGCTGGCCAAAACGTCCTACATTCGATGATATCACAGTACCTTTATCATAGAAAACTATCTTACATGTTATACATAAACTTCAATTCTAACACAACCCAATTTGTTCTACTATTAAACAAGGATGACTGGAATTGTGATGTTAATTTGGGATAAGTATGTCACAATTATGACACATAGCATAACATAATGACACAAAACAGTGAATAAAAGATATGGCACAACCCTCACTGTCTGTTCTCCGACACAGGTGGTATCTTTACAGTTGAATCACAGTTACAGTATCTCAAGGGACTTCATATTTACTTTCACACAACCGAAGTTGCAGTATCTCAGATTTGTCTTAAACAGAAAATAAATACATTAAGAGGGAATATTCTTTCAATATAACCATAATTTCAAGATAAACGAGTTCGAGGTACCAAGTTTCAACAGCATATTTTATCTCATTGTTCCCCAAAAATATCTTTGGCTAACTCCGGATTAGCTTCCTGAATAGCATGATAGATGTCTTTCATTCTTGTTCCATATTCAAATCTGTAAGCTGTGGGAAAAGCCCTTTGGTCTGCTGGAGACAAACGGAAGTAAAAATCTGGGATACCATTAGTAAGAATGCCTACCACTACAACACAACGCTTGTTATCTACAGCCAGAAGTGGTGCACCAGAAGCTCCATGCTCGAGGTAACAGTTTAAGATTATCTTGTGTGGATCATCATACCCGTAATATCCAGCGTCTACAACATTGGGATCATCTACTTTCTGTCTGTAGAATATTCTATTTGTCTGGAGCCATGCATGAGCTTGTCGTATCTTGACACTTGCAGCAGGGATAACTGAACATGATGGGTCTATCTTTTTCTTTGAAGTATTGCTTGGGTGTCCAAATCCAATAATGTTCACAGCTTTTGGATTTGAAAACCCAGATTTATCTAGCACCATTTTTCGTGGAAGGTCACTGATGAGATCAAACTTAAGGACAGCTACATCCAAGTTTCTATCATAGAAGATACAAGTTAATTTGGACAATATCCTTGGTTTATCAGTTATTGATTCATTAAAGTTCACGTATATTTCATCATTCTTTAGCAGCAACCAGTCGAACTGATCCTCCTCATTTGGACCATCTCCTAAAAGGAAAAGTTAAACAATAGTAAAAAGGAAGTAAGAAAAACCTTCTCTAAAATGCAGCTAAAATGATACGTTCTTTCAACAGTTATGCATGCCAAAAATTTTGTATACTGAAAAGCAGATTTATCTAAATTTATAAGTCAAGGGCAATAACTCTGGTCTGCTTGAACAAAATCTCTAACAAGAGGGCCATGATGGACCTATATCGCTCACCTGTTATCACTGCACTTGAGGACAAGAAGGTCCAAAGGACAGGAACAACAATGGGAAGAAATTTAACCAAAAAGAAAAAAAAATTATTACAAGGTACAGATATGTCAAAATACACCTAAAAATTGGAGGTACCATCCATGTTGTACTACAGAAAAGTGGTCTCGGTTTTTCCCTACGGCCAATAATAAAAAAGTTACTAAAAATAAGCTATTTATAGTAATGTAAAAGGGAAGTAATTAAAAAAAAAATTATTGTAAGTGAACAAAAGAAGGATCTGCCAAATAAATCTGTTGACATAAATGAAATTTCAGATCAGTATCTTCATTAGTTACGGAGATATACCCATTTTAATTTGAAATAAAGGGAGGTAATTTAACATAAAATCAGTCCATAGTTATCTACCCTGACTGGCTCAGTCCAACTAATGACAATAATGAAATTTCAAATAAGTCCTATAAGTACTTACTGATATAAATCCATTTTGATTACAATCAGGGGAGGTAATCAGATATAAAATAACTCTGGAACCTACGACTGGATCTGATTTGTCATGGAATCCAAGATTTATTGTTGTTGAAGATATTTTGGAAGTTTGTATCAAATAAAACCATAAATGAAGTATCTATATGGCTGCAAAAGCCAAAATAGCCGATTTTGGACCTTTAAGGGGCCATAACTCTGGAACCCATGATGGAATCTGGCCAGTTCAAGAAAGGAACCAAGATCTTGTGGTAATACAAGTTGTGTGCAAGTTTGGTTAAAATCTAATCATAAATGAAGCTGCTATTGTGCAGACAAGGTCAAAATAGCTAATTTTGGCCCTTTCAGGGGCCATAACTCTGGAACCCATTAAGGGATCTGGCCGGTTTAAAAAAGTAATCAAGATCTTATGGTGACACAAGTTTTGTGCAAGTTTGATTAAATTCAAATCATAAATGAAGCTGCTATTGTGCAGACAAGGTCAAAATAGCTAATTCTGGCCCTTTCAGGGGCCATAACCCTGGAACCCATAACGGAATTTCGCCAGTTGATGAAAGGAACCAAGATCTTATGGTGATACAAGTTGTGTGCAAGTTTGGTTAAAATAAAATCATAAATGAAGCTGCTATTGTGCAGACAAGGTCAAAATAGCTCATTCTGGCCCTTTCAGGGGCCATAACTCTGGAACCCATACTGAAATCTGGCCAGTTCAAGAAAGGAACCAAGATCTTATGGTGATACAAGTTCTGTGCCAGTTTGGTAAAAATCAAGTTATAAATAAAGCTGCTATTGTGCAGACAAGGTCAAAATAGCTAATTTTGGCCCTTTCAGGGGCCATAACTCTGGAACCCATAATGGGATCTGGCCAGTTCAAGAAAGGAACCGAGATCTTATGGTGATACAAGTTGTGTGCAAGTTTGGTTAAAAATTAAATCATAAATGAAACCACTATCGTGCAGACACGAAATTGTTGACGCACGGACGCACGCACGCACGCATGGACGGACGGACTGACGACGGACGAAGGGTGATCACAAAAGCTCACCTTGTCACTATGTGACAGGTGAGCTAACAAAACACCAGATGCACAAATTCACATGCTGAATAAAATCCTGTGATGTTTCATAATCCTGGGTCAAATACTTTTTCTTGCATAAAAAATACTTTTTTCACTGGATCCGCCCATGTATTAACGGGAGAAAAATCGTGTGCAAACAAGGCAATTCACGTGCTGATAATACCCGATTTTTATTTTTGAAATACTTTCCCAGGGACGTATATTTATTTCTACGCAGATTGACATCTGGTATCTGCGTCTTGTTTCTTTCAAAAAAACTTCTTCTTGGAAGCATAAAAGATGCAATCTAAACCATAGAATGTTTTGCTGTATCAGTGTAACTAACGCCAAATGTGCTGCCCCCAACAATGTTCGTACTCGTTTCTTCCCTTGTTTACTCCCCTTTTTAGAACTCGGCATCGATTCAGATTTTGTAGACAACTGTGATTATTAAAGAATTGCATGTAACCTGTGCGATTCTTTGTTTTTAGAAATCATATTTATGATTTTGGTAAGTATCAGTCAGTATGTTTTTATCTAATTTCTCGAAAAATTTATATAAACAGCTTGGAAGCTTGACACTACGTTCGTACTCATCCGTACTCCAAACTGTGTCCGTACTCTATATAACTCGAATGTAAAGTTATTATTCTTGAAATTATGCTTGAGTGCACCAAATTGTGAAGTGATATGAACAATTATTGGTTATTTTATGTTTGTAATAATGAGAGATAAAACAACAGCTGTCTCCATAGGATGACACATGCCCCCGATGGCACTTTGAATGAATAGTTATGGCCGATGTTAGAGCTTAGGACCTTTGACTTACGGACCTGGGTCTTGCGCGTGACAAGTCATCTTACTGTGCCACACATTCATGCCCAATAATTTTAAAATCCATGCATGAATGACAGAGATATGGACCGGACACGCCCATCAATGCACTATCATGAAATATGACCTATAACGTCTAAGTGTGACCTTGACCTTTGAGCTACGGACCTGGGTCTTGCGCGCGACACGTCGTCTTACTGCGGTACACATTCATGCCAAGTTATTTGAAAATCCATCAATGGATGACAAAGATATGGACCGGACACGAATGCACTATCATGAACAAGAGGACCATGATGGTCCTGAATCGCTCACCTCTTCCCACATGACCCAGTTTTGAGTATGACGTCGTTTTTTCTATTATTTGACATAGTGACCTAGTTTTGAACATGACCTAGGTATTATCAAGATAAAAAATCCTGACCAATTTTCATGAAGATCCATTGAAAAATATGGTCTCTAGAGAGGTCACAAGGTTTTTCTATTATTTGACCTATTGACCTAGTTTTCGCAGATATGTGACCCTGTTTTGAACTTTACCTAGATATCATCAAGGTGAACATTCTCACTAATTTTCATGAAGATCTCATGAAAAATATGGCCTCTAGAGAGGTCACAAGGTTTTTCTATTTTTATACCTACTGGCCTAGTTTTTGACCGCACGTGACCCAGTTTCGAAACTGACCTAGATATCATCAAGGTGAACATTCAGATCAATTTTCATGAAGATCCATTGAAAAATATGGCCTCTAGAGAGGTCAAAAGATTTTAATAATTTTAGACCTACTGACCTAGTTTTTGATCGCAGTTGACCCAGTTTCAAATCTGACCTAGATATCATCAAGATGAACATTCAGACCAACTTTCATACAGATCCCATGAAAAGTATGGCCTCTAGAGAGGTGACAAGGTTTTTTTATTATTTGACCTACTAACCTAGTTTTTTAAGGCACGTGACCCAGTTTCAAAAATGACCTAGATATCATCAAGGTGAACATTCTGACCAATTTTCATGAAGATCCATTCACAAGTATGGCCTCTAGAGAGGTCACAAGGTTTTTCTATTTTTAGACCTACTGACCTAGTTTTTGATCGCAGTTGACCCAGTTTCAAACTTGACCTAGATATCATCAAGATAAACATTCAGACCAATTTTCATAAAGATCCCATGAAAAATATGGCCTTTAGAGAGGTCACAAGGTTTTTCTATTATTTGACCTACTGGCCTAATTTTTGAAGGTACGTGACCCACTTTCGAACTCGATCTAGATATCATCAAGATAAACATTCAGACTAACTTTCATACAGATCCCATGAAAAATATGGACTCTAGAGGGGTCACAAGGTTTTTTTATTACTTGACCTCTGACCTAGTTTTTGATGGCACGTGACCCACTTTCGAACTTGATCTAGATATCATCAAGATGAACATTCTGACCAATTTTCATGAAGATCTCATGAAATATATGGCCTCTAGAGAGATCACAAGGTTTTTCTATTTTTAGACCTACTGACCTAGTTTTTGACCGCACGTGACCCACTTTCGAACCTGACCTAGATATCATCAAGATGAACACTCAGACCAACTTTCATACAGATCCCATGAAAAATATGGCCTTTAGAGAGGTCACAAGGTTTTTCTATTATTTGACCTACTGACCTAGTTTTTGAAGGCACGTGACCCAGTTTCGAAACTGACCTAGATATCATCAAGGTGAACGTTCTGACCAATTTTCATGAAGATCTTGTGAAATATATGGCCTCTAGAGAGGTCACAAGGTTTTTCTATTTTTAGACCTACTGACCTAGTTTTTGAAGGCACGTGACCCAGTTTCGAACTTGACCTAGATATCATCAAGATAAACATTCTGACCAATTTTCATGAAGATCTTGTGAAATATATGGCCTCTAGAGAGGTCACAAGGTTTTTCTATTTTTAGACCTACTGACCTAGTTTTTGATGGCACGTGACCCAGTTTCGAACTTGACCTAGATATCATCAAGGTTAACATTCTGACCAATTTTCATGAAGATCTTGTGAAATATTTGGCCTCTAGAGAGGTCACAAGGTTTTTCTATTTTTAGACCTACTGACCTAGTTTTTGACGGCATGTGACCCAGTTTCGAACTTGACCTAGATATCATCAAGATGAACATTCTGACTAACTTTCATAAAGATCCCATGAAAAATGTGACCTCTAGAGTGGTGACAAGCAAAAGTTTACGGACGCACGGACGCACGTACGCACGTACGGACGACGGACACTGCACAATCACAAAAGCTCACCTTGTCACTTTGTGACAGGTGAGCTAAAAATGACCTTTAACGTCTAAGTGTGACCTTGACCTTTGAGCTACGGACCTGGGTCTTGCGCGCGACATGTCGTCTTACTGTGGTACACATTCATGCCAAGTTATTTGAAAATCCATCCATGGATGACAAAGATATGGACCGGACACGAATGCACTATCATGAAAAATGACCTTTAACGTCTGTGACCTTGACCTTTGAGCTACGGACCTGGGTCTTGCGCGCAACACGTCGTCTTACTGTGGTACACATTCATGCCAAGTTATTTGAAAATCCATCCATGGATGACAAAGATATGGACCGGACATGAAAATTGCAGACAGACCGACAGACGGTTCAAAAACTATATACCTCCCTTTGGGGGCATAAAAAACCGCTTATTAATAAAAACATTCAGGATGCGCTTTTGATAGTGTTGTTTATTTCTGGGCCCTGGATACGGATATTTAAAACTTGTTTACCATTTCCAAGAACAACAAGAATGGTAAATAAACAAGAGGACCATGATGGTCCTGAATCGCTCACCTATCCCCACATGACCCAGTGTTGAACTGAGTATGACGTCGTTATTTCTATTATTTGACATAGTGACCTAGTTTTTGAGCACATGTGACCTAGATATCATCAAGATAAAAAATTCTGACCAATTTTCATGAAGATCCATTGAAAAATATGGCCTCTAGAGAGGTCACAAGGTTTTTCTATTATTTGACCTAATGACCTAGTTTTTGAAGGCACGTGACCCACTTTTAAACTTGACCTAGATATCATCAAGGTCAACATTCTCACCAATTTTCATGAAGATCTCGTGAAAAATATGGCCTCTAGAGAGGTCACAAGGTTTTTCTATTTTTCGACCTACTGACCTATTTTTTGACCGCACATGACCCAGTTACAAACCTGACCTAGATATCATCAAGCTGAACATTCTCACCAATTTTCATGAAGATCCATTGAGAAATATGGCCTCTAGAGAGGTCACAAGGTTTTTCTATTTTTAGACCTACTGACCTAGTTTTTGACCCCACGTGACCCAGTTTCGAACTTGACCTAGATATCATCAAGGTGAACATTCTGACCAATATTCATGAAGATCTCATGAAAAAATTGGCCTCTAGAGAGGTCACAAGGTTTTTCTATTTTTAGATCTATTTTAATCCCACGTGATCCAGTTTCGAACTTGACTTAGATATCATCAAGGTAAACATTCTGACTAATTTTCATGAAGATCCATTGAAAAATATGGCCTCTAGAGAGGTCACAAGGTTTTTCTATTTTTAGACCTACTGACCTAGTTTTTGATCGCACGTGACCCAGTTTCGAACTTTACCTAGATATCATCAAGGTGAACATTCTGACCAATTTTCATGAAGATCCATTGAGAAATATGGCCTCTAGAGAGGTCACAAGGTTTTTCTATTTTTAGACCTACTGGCCTAGTTTTTGACCCCACATGACCCAGTTTCAGACCTGACCTAGATATCATCAAGGTGAACATTCTGACCAATATTCATGAAGATCTCATGAAAAATATGGCCTCTAGAGAGGTCACAAGGTTTTTCTATTTTTAGATCTACTGACCTAGTTTTTAAACCCACGTGACCCAGTTTCGAACTTGACCTAGATATCATCAAGGTGAACATTCTGACCAATTTTCATGAAGATCCATTGAGAAATATGGCCTCTAGAGAGGTCACAAGGTTTTTCTATTTTTAGACCTAATGACCTAGTTTTTGACCCCACATGACCCAGTTTTGAACTTGACCTAGATATCATCAAGGTGAACATTCTGACCAATATTCATGAAGATCTCATGAAAAATATGGCCTCTAGAGAGGTCACAAGGTTTTTCTATTTTAAGACCTACTGACCTAGTTTTTGACCCCACATGACCCAGTTTCGAACTTGACCTAGATATCATCAAGGTGAACATTCTGACCAATTTTCATGAAGATCTTGTGAAATATATGGCCTCTAGAGAGGTCACAAGGTTTTTCTATTTTTAGACCTACTGACCTAGTTTTTGATGGCACGTGACCCAGTTTCGAACTTGACCTAGATATCATCAAGATGAACATTCTGACCAACTTTCATAAAGATCCCACAAAAAATGTGACCTCTAGAGATGTCACAAGGAAAAGTTTACGCACGGACGACGGACGACGGACGCTGCGTGATCACAAAAGCTCACCTTGTCACTATGTGACAGGTGAGCTAAAAATGTACCGGAATCGTCAAGTCATCACATATAAAACAATACATAAAGTCGTTGTGTATTGTTTTTATGCAAGAATAGCAACAATACACGTTTGTTTTGTGTATTAACATCTGCAGAAGCTCTTGGGATATGTTTGTGACCTCAACCTTCGGTCTCGGTCACAATCCCGCGGGCTTCTGCAGACGTTAATACACAAAAAAACGTGTATTATCCCTACATTGAAATACATGCAACACAAACATAGGCCCTTTTCAGGATATTTTGACTAAGTCAATGGCCATAACTTGTTTGGCTGTATGAGATCTAAATTAAAACACCAGGTGCACAACTTCAGATACTGGAAGGGAGGTTTGATGACTCCGGGTCAAATAACTTTGCCAGATGCATGACAAAAATCCTGTGGACAGATGAATGGACAGATAAAATTAACTCTTAAGTGCCCCGACCACCTCCAGAAAAACAAGAGCTGTCTGTAAGACAGCCAATGCTCGACTATTCGAAATATTGTCCCAGAAGCAGGAAAATATTACCCAAAATATTAAAATATCTTAAGAGTTTCAATCCAGTAGCAGCAGTGCTAAATTTTAACCAAAAGTTTTAACTTCAAAAGGGACATAATTTGACCAAAATGCATGTCAGAGTTATGGGACTTCACGCAATCAACTAGTCTAATAACTCCCAAGGCACATGTGAAGTTTCAACGTTATATCTGCATTTGTTCTACAGATAGTAACTTGCACACAAGCTTTCACCAGAATTTCCCAAGTCCAAAAGGGGGTGGATTTTGCCCAAAATACATGTCAGAGTTATAGCTCTTGATCCAGTGAGGTTAGTTATTGATCTAGAAAAGGAAAAAATAAGTTATAAATCTATAAACCTTTAAGTTATAGCTGTATATACTTGCATGCAAAAATTAAACCAGGATTTTCTAAGTCCAAAGGGGTCATAGTTTTGCCAAAATGCATGTCAGAGTTACGGGACTTGATGCTTTCAACTAGTTTTATAACCCAGAAGACACATGTGAAGTTTCAATTGAATATCTGCATATGTTTTTGAGATAGTAACTTGCATGTAAAATTTTAACCAGGATTTTCTAAGTCCAAAAGGGGACATAATTTGCTCAAAATACATGTCAGAGTTATGGGACATGACCTAGTAAAGTTGGTATTTGATCTAGAAAAAGATAAAAATAAGTTTCAAATCTATATGCTTTTCAGTAATAGCTGTATATACTTGCACGCAAAAATTTAACCAGGAATTTCAAACTCCAAAAGGGGGGCATAATTTGGCCAAAATACATGTAAGAGTTATGGGACTTAGTGCTATCAACTAGTTTTGTAACCCTGATGACACATGTGAAGTTTCATTTCAATATCTGCATTAGTTTTGGAGATAGCACCTTGCATGTAAAATTTTAACCACGATTTTCTAAGTTCAAAAGGGGGCATAATTTGCTCAAAATACATGTAAGAGTTATGGGACATGACCTAGTGAGGTTGGTATTTGATCTAGAAAAGGAAAAAATAAGTTTCAAATCTATATGCCTTTTAGTAATAGCTGTATGTACTTACACACAAAACATTAACCAGGAATTCTAAGTCCAAAAGTTTCAATTGAATATCTGCATTAGTTTTTGAGATAGTAACTTGCATGTAAAATTTTAACCAGGATTTTCTAAGTCCAAAAGGTGGCATAACTTGGCCAAAATACATGTAAGTTATGGGACATGACCTAGTAAAGTTGGTATTTGATCTAGAAAAAGATAAAAATAAGTTTCAAATCTATATGCTTTTTAGTAATAGCTGTATATACTTGCATGCAAAAATTTAACCAGGAATTTCAAACTCCAAAAGGGGGCATAATTTGGCCAAAATACATGTAAGAGTTATGGGACTTAGTGCTATCAACTAGTTTTGTAACCCTGATGACACATGTGAAGTTTCATTTCAATATCTGCATTAGTTTTGGAGATAGCACCTTGCATGTAAAATTTTAATCAGGATTTTCTAAGTCCAAAAGGGGGCATAATTTGCTCAAAATACATGTAAGAGTTATGGGACATGACCTAGTGAGGTTGGTATTTGATCTAGAAAAAGAAAAAATAAGTTTCAAATCTATATGCCTTTTAGTAATAGCTGTATGTACTTACACACAAAACATTAACCAGGAATTCTAAGTCCAAAAGTTTCAATTGAATATCTGCATTAGTTTTTGAGATAGTAACTTGCATGTAAAATTTTAACCAGGATTTTCTAAGTCCAAAAGGTGGCATAACTTGGCCAAAATACATGTAAGTTATGGGACATGACCTAGTAAAGTTGGTATTTGATCTAGAAAAAGATAAAAATAAGTTTCAAATCTATATGCTTTTTAGTAATAGCTGTATATACTTGCATGCAAAAATTTAACCAGGAATTTCAAACTCCAAAAGGGGGCATAATTTGGCCAAAATACATGTAAGAGTTATGGGACTTAGTGCTATCAACTAGTTTTGTAACCCTGATGACACATGTGAAGTTTCATTTCAATATCTGCATTAGTTTTGGAGATAGCACCTTGCATGTAAAATTTTAATCAGGATTTTCTAAGTCCAAAAGGGGGCATAATTTGCTCAAAATACATGTAAGAGTTATGGGACATGACCTAGTGAGGTTGGTATTTGATCTAGAAAAGGAAAAAATAAGTTTCAAATCTATATGCCTTTTAGTAAATGCTGTATGTACTTACACACAAAACATTAACCAGGAATTCTAAGTCCAAAAGTTTCAATTCAATATCTGCATTAGTTTTGGAGATAGTAACTTGCATGTAAAACTTTAACCAGGATATTCTAAGTCCAAAAGGTGGCATAACTTGGCCAAAATACATGTAAGAGTTATGGGATTTGGTGCTATCAACTAGTTTTGTAACCCTGAAGACACATGTGAAGTTTCATTTCAATGTCTGCATTAGTTTTGGAGATAGTAACTTGCATGTAAAACTTTAACCAGGATTTTCTAAGTCCAAAAGGGGGGCATAATTTGCTCAAAATACATGTCAGAGTTATGGGACATGACCAAATGAGGTTGATAAGTGATCTAGAAAAAGAAAAAATAAGTTTCAAATCTATATGCCTTTAAGTAATAGCTGTATGTACTTGCACGCAGAACTTTAACCAGGAATTTCTAAGTCCAAAAGGGGACATAATTTGACCAAAATGAAGGTCAGAGTTATGGGACTTGGTGCTATAAACTAGTTTTTTAACCCCAAAGACAAATGTGAAGTTTCAATTCAATATCTGCATTAGTTTTGGAGGTAGTAACTTGCATGTAAAACTTTAACCAGGATTTTCTAAGTCCAAAAGGGGGCATAATTTGCTCAAAATACATGTCAGAGTAATGATGTCAGAGTAATGGAACTTGTTCCAGTGAGGTTGGTAATTGACCAAGTAAAAGAAAAAATAACTTCCAAAGCCACATTTTATATGCCTTTAAATGATAGCTGTATGTACTTGCATGCAAAACTTTAACCAAGGTGTGACACCGACGCCAAGGTGAGTTGAATAGCTATGACTTTACTTCGAATAGTCGAGCTAAAAATTTGGGTAGCACAAAAACATACCTATTCTGACTATATCAGAGAAGATATGGAATGCTGTCATAGCATAGCATGTTCCAACCCTAAACACCGTCCCACGATTATCTCCATACGCTATGAGACATCCAACACTCTGTGGTTGTGTATTCAATGCATTCCATTGAGTGGGAGTTAGTGTGTCATCCTGCTTTTTCTTTAGTTCACCAGCCAGTCCACCTAGTAAAAATTATGATGTTGTAAAAGAGTGCATTCTTTCAGTATATGTACACTGACCATAGTCCTATTAAAGCAATTATAATGACAGTAGGATTAGGTAAAACTGTCAAAGGTAGAACTTAATTTAGTGCAGACAATTCAGGCTAATTCAGTATGCCAAATCTTATCAAAATATATCAGCCTGTTAAGAGCACCACCATATTAAATCCAGAATATCATAATTATCAACAAGGACAAAACATTCATAAAGCATGTCAAATATCTTAATGATTAATCAAACCCGATTCCATGAATGTTTAACTTCATGTGAAGTTGTGACCATGAATGTTATTGTTTGGTTACTAAAGAATTCAACTAAAATATCACCTCCCTGACTGAACTTTAGACTATAAAGATATAAAGAGATGTTCTATTTAGTCTTCAACTTCATGACAGTCCTTTAAATGAGTAAGTCACTCACATGAAGAGGACAACTTCCTTAATATTTTACTTAAATAACAAACAATTTTTAAACATGAACTATTAGTAGAAGATAAATTTCCATTTAAGAAATAGAGGATATTTGTTTGTTTTCAGAGCGATATAAGAATATATTGTCACTGATACAGGAGACAATACAATATTTTCACAAAAGCCGAGCTATTGCTCCAATGGATTGAATTCATTTCATTGACCCAGATTTGAACTTGACCTAGCGGTCATCAAGACAAACATTCTGACCAAGTTCCATAAAGACTGGGTCACAACTGTAGCCTCTAGAATGTTCACAAGCTTTTCCTTTGATTTAACCTAGTGACCTAGTTTTTAACCCCACATGACCCAGATTTGACCCTGTCCTAAAAATCATCAAGACAAATATTCTGACCAATCTCATATAGATTGGATCACTACTGCGTAGTGTTCACAAGGTCAACGTTGTTGGACAACGCACGACGGACGCCAGACAATGACTGGTCACTATACCTAACCTTGAGAACTTTGTGCTCAGGTGAGCTAAAACAAGAGGGTCATGATGACCCTGGATCGCTCACCTGAGTCATATGAGCTACATGTTTCAAATGTCAAACTGATGATAAAATATTAAGAAAGTCAGTAGGTCACATTCATGGTCAATGAAATTCAGTTTTATGTGCAAAAAGGTTTATGTCATCAAAATTTCAAGGCTGTATCTCAAACAAGAGGACCATGATGGTCCTGAATCGCTCACCTCTTCCCACATGACCCAGTTTTAAGTATGACATCGTTTTTTTTTCTATTTTTAGACCTACTGACCTAGTTTTTGACAGCACGTGACCCAGTTTCGAACTTGACCTAGATATCATCAAGATGAACATTCAGACCAACTTTCATACAGATCCCATGAAAAATATGGCCTTTAGAGAGGTCACAAGGTTTTTCTATTATTTGACCTACTGACCTAGTTTTTGATGGCACGTGACCGAGTTTCGAACTTGACCTAGATATCATCAAGGTGAATGTTCTGACCAATTTTCATGAAGATCTTTTGAAATATATGGCCTCTAGAGAGGTCACAAGGTTTTTCTATTTTTAGACCTACTGACCTAGTTTTTGAAGGCACGTGACCCAGTTTCGAACTTGACCTAGATATCATCAAGATGAACATTCTGACCAACTTTCATAAAGATCCCATGAAAAATGTGACTTCTAGAGTGGTCACAAGGTTTTTCTATTTTTAGACCTAGTGACCTAGTTTTTGACCGCACGTGACCCAGTTTCGAACTTGACCTAGATATCATCAAGATGAACATTCTGACCAACTTTCATGAAGATCCCATGAAAAATGTGACCTCTAGAGTGGTCACAAGGTTTTTCTATTTTTAGACCTACTGACCTAGTTTTTGAAGGCACGTGACCCAGTTTCGAACTTGACCTAGATATCACCAAGATGAACATTCTGACCAAGTTTCATGAAGATCCCATGAAAAATGTGACCTCTAGAGTGGTCACAAGGTTTTTCTATTTTTAGACCTACTGACCTAGTTTTTGAAGGCACGTGACCCAGTTTCGAACTTGACCTAGTTATCATCAAGATGAACATTCTGACCAACTTTCATAAAGATCCCATGAAAAATGTGACCTCTAGAGCGGTCACAAGGTTTTTCTATTTTTAGACCTACTGACCTAGTTTTTGACTGCACGTGACCCAGTTTCAAACTTGACCTAGATATCATCAAGATGAACATTCTGACCAACTTTCATGAAGATCCCATGAAAAATGTGACCTCTAGAGCGGTCACAAGGTTTTTCTATTTTTAGACCTACTGACCTAGTTTTTGACCGCACGTGACCCAGTTTCGAATCTGACCTAGATATCATCAAGATGAACATTCTGACCAACTTTCATAAAGATCCCATGAAAAATGTGACCTCTAAAGTGGTCACAAGGTTTTTCTATTTTTAGACCTACTGACCTAGTTTTTGACTGCACGTGACCCAGTTTCGAACTTGACCTAGATATCATCAAGATGAACATTCTGACCAACTTTCATGAAGATCCCATGAAAAATGTGACCTCTAGAGTGGTCACAAGGTTTTTGTATTTTTAGACCTACTGACCTAGTTTTTGACCGCACATGACCCAGTTTCGAACTTGACCTAGATATCATCAAGATGAACATTCTGACCAACTTTCATGAAGATCCCATGAAAAATGTGACCTCTAGAGTGGTCACAAGGTTTTTCTATTTTTAGACCTACTGACCTAGTTTTTGACCGCACGTGACCCAGTTTCGAACTTGACCTAGATATCATCAAGATGAACATTCTGACCAACTTTCATGAAGATCCCATGAAAAATGTGACCTCTAGAGTGGTCACAAGGTTTTTCTATTTTTAGACCTACTGACCTAGTTTTTGACCGCACGTGACCCAGTTTCGAACTTGACCTCGATATCATCAAGATGAACATTCTGACCAATTTTCATGAAGATCCCATGAAAAATGTGACCTCTAGAGTGGTCACAAGGTTTTTTCTATTTTTAGACCTACTGACCTAGTTTTTGATCGCACGTGACCCAGTTTCGAACTTGACCTAGATATCATCAAGATGAACATTCTGACCAACTTTCATGAAGATCCCATGAAAAATGTGACCTCTAGAGTGGTCACAAGGTTTTTCTATTTTTAGACCTACTGACCTAGTTTTTGACCGCACATGACCCAGTTTCGAACTTGACCTAGATATCATCAAGATGAACATTCTGACCAATTTTCATAAAGATCCCATGAAAAATGTGACCTCTAGAGTGGTCACAAGCAAAAAGTTTACGGACGGACGGACGCACGGACGGACGGACGGACGACGGACGACGGACACTGCGCGATCACAAAAGCTCACCTTGTCACTTTGTGACAGGTGAGCTAAAAACAAGAAGGTAGGTCAGTAGGTCAAGGTCACAGTCAAGTGACAACATGTTACTTGGTGTTATCAGGTAATTATAATTAAACAGTCTTGGAAATAGGATCAGATGATTTTTAGTATTTTTTCCTATATAACTCACATAATAACTAAGTGACCCCAGGGCGGTGCCTCTTTTAACCCTTGGGGCATAATTGAACAATTTTGGTAGAGGACTACTAGACAATGCATCATATCAAAAGCCTAGGTCGTATGGTTTCAGACAAGAAGATTTTTAAAGTTTTTTTCTATATAAGTCTATATAAAAACTTGGGACCCCAAGGGCATGGCCTCTTTTCACCCCATGGGTACAATTTGAACAATTTTGGTTGAGGACCATAAGACAATGCTACAAACCAAATATCAAAGTTCTAAGTGTTGTGGTTTCAGACAAGAAGATTTTTAAACCTTTTTCCTATATAAGTCTATGTTAAACTTGGGACTCCCGGGGCGGGGCCATATTTAACCATAGGGGATAATTTGAACAATCTTGGTCGAGGACCACTAGATGATGCTACATACCAAATATCAAAGCCCTAGTTTTCGCTATATAAGTCCATACAAACTATGTGACCTCCGGGGCGAGGCCATATTTGACCGTAGGGGGATAATTTGAACAATTCTGGTAGAGGACCACCAGATATCAAAGCCCTAGTATAGGCCCTGTGGTTTTGAACAGGAAGATTTTTAAAGTTTTTCCTTTCGGTTGCCATGGCAACCAGAGTTCTGCATGGAATTCAATTCTTTGAACAAATTTGAAAGGGGGCCATCCAAGGATCATTTCTGTGAAGTTTGGTGTAATTCTGCCCAGTGGTTTTCAAGAAGAAGATTTTTTTAGAAATTGTTGACGGACAACGGACGACGGACATCAACCGGTCACAACAGCTCACCTTGTCACTTCGTGACAGGTGAGCTAAAAAAAACAGCATATACTTTAAAGTCTGTTAAAAATGGTACTTACCAGAATCTTATTTTTGAATATTGAGCATCTGACTAATGCAATCATAATGTGTACCGTAACAGAGGTGGGAGTATTTTAGAGTGGAGATCAACAAATTAACTTTTATTCTAGATCTTTTAGCTATCACGCATTCTTCACAACTTAGATTTATTGTATCTGTTGTCAAAAATTGCACTCATCCTGAAGGACTGCAGCAAGTTCTGTAGCTCATTTCTACTCATATCAACGAGGGAATGAGTTAGGGCTGTCATTGATTGGGTCTTACGCATATCAACGATACCAATATATCGGATAACAAATATCGACGATACATCGATATATCGATAATTAAGTTAGATTAACAACCTATTTGCTCATGTGCATGCTTTATACCTTCGTGTTAATGTTATGTTTAGTTTTATTGCCTACTTTTCATATTACTGTTTGATTATGTTGTATTTGTATTTATGAAATAAATAAAATAAATTTAAATTAACTAGAGCTATCACTAAAGGTGATGAATGTACCCCACACAGTACATTGCAATTTGACGCACACAAGATTGCATAATTAATTAATTATGTGGACTGTATGTACATAGACTGTATGTATACAGTATAGTAACAAAAAACAAAGTCCCATAACTATGCAGAATATTTATCTAAGAGATTGACCAAAAAATATCATTGACACATCAATATTGTTTCTATCGATGACAGCCCTAGAATGAGTGGATTTGCCGAGCCCTGAACAGAAGGGAGAACATAAATATCAGGACATAGAGAGTTTTAGTCAATCATCAATGAGAATATACACCTTGCCTGCAATGTGAACTTATCGTTAGTACCTCCTAATCTGAACTTGGGTGCTTTAAATATTGAGTTAACTTTACAGGGTACATGTGTTGAGGAGTGAGACCATTAAGTTCCATGTCAGGATGCTATAAACCAAGCTTTCTGAAGATACATTACACTGTTTATGAGAAAACTTATTCAAAGAATGTTTTATCTTTAAATCCTGGTGGCCCATGTTTTCACTGTAGCTGTAAAATCTGGCATACACCCAGTGATGCTAGTGACCTTGTTTGGGAAACTTCTTTCAATAGTTTCATTGCTGATGCCAGTCAATGGCCAACAGAGTACTCTACTATACCGAGCAAAGCCTGAGCTATAAAGATAAAGGTCATAATATCATAAAAAATACTGTATGCAGAAAAGAGATAACAAAATAGTATTAAAAATCTAAAAAGTACCAGTTCCATTTTCTACTTCTTTCCATGCATTTGCTGCATTAGGCTGTGTTTGATCCTGAAAAATAAACAAGACGGCCATGGTGGTCTTAAGTCGCTCACTAGACCTTTGCTATTTGATCTTGAATAGATATATGACATATAAAATCATGGATGTAAAGATCTTCTTATAGCCTACAAAAAGTGCCAAGTGCCCTCATTTAAACAAATTTATGAGTTGACTTTACATTCTACAGATCAAATTTGATGAAGAACTTAAAGAGGCCTGGTTCCCCACATGAACAAGTGAATGAAGTATTGCCATGCAATACAAAGTCCCCTACTGGAAGGCACCTAATTTTCTCTACTGCAGTATAACATAATGAACTGATATCTGTCAATGATGTATAAACAATATTGTACTATATATACAATATGTTATAACAAAACACTTGGATTAAAATTTATATATATAAAAACCTACAGTTGTTTTCATATTGATTTTTTTTGGCTGATTATAAAAAATGTTATCATGTAAGTTATTTATAGTAACAACAAAGGGAAATTAATCTTTAAAAAAAAAAAAAAAAAAAAAAAAAAAATCTATATAATATAAGTCCACAAGAAACTCTTTACCAGGTAGAGATAGGTCAAAATACACCTAAAAAGAGTGCCAGAATGTCACAATATACGCCCGTCACAGCAAATTTCTTTACTCTAGCACCTGTATTTGCAAATGGAATTTTAATTTTGTGGTTGTTTAGTAATCATTGTAAGTCTTTTGTTTTTCTAAGTCCACAAAAAAACTCCTTACCAGGTAGAGATACCTTAAAATACACCTAAAATTTGAAAGTAACATCTATGTTGTACCACAGAAAACTGGTCTTGTTTTTTCCCTACGGTCAATTATAAAAAAGTTACAATATAAGTTATTTATAGTAACAACTAAGGGAAGGTAATCTTAAAAAAAAAAAAAAAAAAAAAAAAAAAAAAAAAAAAATCCAAAAAAAAATGTTAAGTCCACACAAAAATCTTTACCAGGTAGAGATTGGTCAAAATACACCTCATAATTGGATGTAGCATGCATGTTGTACTACAGAAAAGTGGTCTCGATTTTTCCCTACGACTAGTAATGAAAAAGTTACAATATAAGCTATTTATAGTAACAACAAAGGGAAGTAATTCTAAAAAGGGAACTGCGCATGACACTTCGTCTCATGATGGTGTATAATTGTGACAAGTTACATCAAAATCCCTCCATGCATGAAGAAGAAATGCTTCGGACAAAGTCATTCTTGTATCTGACCTTTGGCCTCTAAGTGTGACCTTGACCTTAGACCTAGGGACCTGGTTCTTGCGCACGACACTCCGTCTCGTGGTGGTGAACATTTGTGCCAAGTTATATCAAAATCCCTCTATGCATGAAGAAGAAATGCTCCGGACAAGGTTTTCATTCTTGTATCCTTTGACCTCTAAGTGTGACCTTGACCTTAGACCTAGGGACCTGGTTCTTGCGCACGACACTCCGTCTCGTGGTGGTGAACATTTGTGCCAAGTTATATCAAAATCCCTCCATGCATGAAGAAGAAATGCTCCTGACAAGGTTTTCATTCTTGTATCCTTTGACCTCTAAGTGTGACCTTGACCTTAGACCTAGGGACCTGGTTCTTGCGCATGACACTCCGCCTCGTGGTGGTGAACATTTGTGCCAAGTTATATCAAAATCCCTCCATGCATGAAGAAGATATGCTCCGGACAAAGTTTTCTTTCTTGTGTCCTTTGACCTCTTAGTGTGACCTTGACCTTAGACCTAGGGACCTGGTTCTTGTGCACGACACTCCGTCTCATGATGATGAACAACTGTGCCAACTTTCATCAAAATCCCTCCATGCATGAAGAAGATATGCTCCGGACAAAGTCATTCTTGAATTTGACCTTTGACCTCTAAGTGTGACCTTGACCTTAGACCTAGGGACCTGGTTCTTGCGCATGACACTCCGTCTCATGATGGTGAACAACTGTGCCAAGTTTCATCAAAATCCCTCCATGCATGTAGAAGATATGGTCCGGACAAAGTCTGTGGACGCTGCCCGCCCGCCAGGGGCGTTCCCATAATATGCCCGTTTTTCAAACGGGCGTATAAAAATTGGATGTAACATGCATGCTGTACCACAGAAAAGTGGTCTCGATTTTTCTCTACCGCCAGTAATAAAAAAGTTACAATAAAATCTATTTATAGTAAAACAGAGGGACGTAATTCTAAAAACAAGGGTGCCTCATGGTGGTGAACATTTGGTCCAAGTTACATCAAAATCCCTCCATGCATGAAGAAGAAATGCTCCGTACAAAGTCATTCTTGAATCTGACCTTTGACCTCTTAATATAACCTTGACCTTAGACCTAGGGACCTGGTTCTTGCGCATGACATGTTGTCTCATCCAGGGGAATATTTGTGCCAACTGATATCTAAATCCTGCTTTGTATGACAAAGTTATAGACCGGACAGGAAAAAAATCCTCTTGACCTTTGATCTCAAAGTGTGACCTTGACATTTAAGCTAGGGTATTGGGTGTTGCGCATGACACGTCGTCTCATCATGGGAAACATTTATGCCAAGTAATATTGTAATCCCTTGATGGATGACAGAGTTCTGGATCGGACAGGGAAAAAACCTTATTGACCTTTGACCTCCAATTGTGACCTTGACCTTTGAGCTAAGGGTATGGGCTTTGCGCATGACATGTTGTCTCATCATGGGGAACATTTGTGCCAAGTAATATTAAAATCCCTTCATGAATGGCAGAGTTATGGACAGGACAGGAAAAAAACTATGTTGACCTTTGACCCCCAATTGTGACCTTGACCTTTAAGCTAGGGGTCTGGGATTTGCGCACGACACGTCGTCTCATCATGGGGAACACTTGTGCTAAGTGATATTAAAATTCCTTAATGAATGTCAGAGTTATGGACCGGACACGAAACAGACCCTGTTCATGCTATGTTAACATTTGACTGCTAAGTGTGACCTTGACCTTTGAGCTAGGGGTCTGAAAGTTGTGCATGACACATCGTCTTATTATGAGGTACATTTGTGCCAAGTAATATTAAAATCCCTTCATAGATGGGAAAGTTATGGACCGGACAGGAAAAAAGCTTTGTTGACCTTTGACCTCCAATTGTGACCTTGATCTTTAAGCTAGGGGTCCAGGTTTTGCGCACGACACGTCGTCTCCTCATGGGGAACATTTGTGCCAAGTAATATTAAAATCTCTTCATGGATGGGAGAGTTATGGACCGGACAGGAAAAAAGCCCTGTTGACCTTTGACCTCCAACTGTGACCTTGACCTTTGAGCTAGGGGTCCGGGATTTGCGCATGACACATCATCTCATCATGGGGAACATTTGTGCCAAGTAATACTAAAATCCCTTCAAGGATGGGAGAGTTGTGGACCGGACAGGAAAAAAGCCCTGTTGACCTTTGACCTCCAATTGTGACCTTGACCTTTGAGCTAGGGGTCCGGGTTTTGCGCATGACACGTCGTCTCATCATGGGGAACATTTGTGCCAAGTAATATTAAAATCCCTTCATGGATGGCAGAGTTATGGACCGGACACGAAATTGCGGACGGACGGACGGATGGACGGACAGACGGACGGACGGACGGAATGACGGAAAAGTGCATTCCTATAGTCCCCGAAACTGGTTTTCAACCAGTAGGGGACTAATAAAAGTGATACATGAGGGTTTTTATAGGTATTTCCATTTTTTGCTCTAGCAGCCCCAAAACGGGGCCCAGTGCCAACATTGGAATAATTTGAGAGAGGACATTACACTGATGCTACTGACCACGTTTAATGAAGATCCACCGAGCAGTTCATAAGAAGGAGTCATCTAAATGTATTTTTTAATTTTTAGCTCTAGTGGCCCCTTAAAGGGGCCAAGTGTCCCCATACGAATAAAATCTGAGGGAGGACCTTACACTGAATATATAGATCAAGTGTTTGTTTTAGATCTATAATGCGATTCATGAGGAGTCGTTTAAAGGTATTTTTACTTTTAGCTGTAGCAGCCCCTAAAAGGGGCCAAGTGCCACCATTTGAACTTTGACAAAGAACCTTACAATTTGATGCTACAAACCAAATTTGATTGAAATCAAGAGAAGAAGCTGTTTTATACTATTTCTATTTTTAGCTCAAGCAGTCCCTAACAGGGGACAAGTGTCTCCATTTGAACAGATTTGAGAGAGAACCTTACACTGATGCTACAGACATTTGATGAAAATCCATCAAGTGATTCATGACAGTAATCATTTAAAGGTATCTCTATTTTAGCTCTTGTGGCGGCTAAAGGGGGCCAAGCCCCCCAACTGAAAACAAAAGCTGTCAGAGGACAGCAATGCTTGACTATTTAAAGCCCTGTCAATTGAATAAATACATAAGTCGAAAAAGAGGCATAATTTTGTAAAAATGTAAAACAGGATTATGAAACCTGCTACATGCTTATCAGCTCGTAACAGTGGGCAAGTGTGTATTGTTTCAATCCATTCCCATCAGTGGGTACTGAGATACCAGCTTAAATACAAAACTTTTACCAAATATCTAAAGTTGAAAAAAAGGACCATAATTTTGTAACAAGAGGGCCATGAAGGCCCTGTATCGCTCACCTGACATATTGACCTAAAGATCATCAAGATTAACATTCTGACCAAGTTTCATTAAGATATGGTCATAAATGTGGCCTCTAAAGTGTAAACTAGATTTTCCTTTGATTTGACCTGGTGACCTAGTTTTTGAGCCGACATGACCCAAATTCAAACTGGACCTTGAGATCATCAAGATTACCATTCTGACCAAGTTTCATGAAGATACAGTCTTAAATGTGGCCTCTACAGTGTTAACAAGCTTTTCCTTTGATTTGACTCGGTGACCTAGTTTTTCACCCAGATCTAAACATGACCTATAGATCATCAAGATTAACATTCTGACCAAGTTTCATTAAGATATAGTCATAAATGTGGCCTCTACAGTGTAAACTTTCTTTTCCTTTGATTTGACCTGGTGACCTAGCTTTTGATCCTACATAACCCAGATTCAAACTGGACATTGAGATCATCAAGATTACCATTCTGACCAAGTTTCATGAAGATAAGTCATAAATGTGGCCTCTACAGTGTTAACAAGCTTTTCCTTTGATTTGACCCGGTGACCCAGTTTTTGACCCGACATGACCCAGGTTCAAACCTGACCCCACCTGACCCGGATCTGAACTTAACCTATAGTGCTTCAAGATTAATATTCTGATCAAATTTCATTAAGATTTGGTCATAAATGAGGCCTCTAAAGTGTAAACTAGCTTTTCCTTTGATTTGACCTGGTGACCTAGTTTTTGACCCCAGAGGACCCAATGTCGAACTCGTCCAAGATTTTATTAAAGATTACATTCTGACCAAGTTTCATTAAGATAGGGCCAAAAATGTGACCTCTAGAGTGTTAACAAGCTTTTCCTTTGATTTGACCTGGTGACCTAGTTTTTGACCCATGTGACCCAATATCGAACTTGTCCAAGATTTTATTGAGGGTAACATTCTGACCAAATTTCATTAAGATTGGGCTGAAATTGTGACCTCTAGAGTGTTAACAAGCTTTTCCTTTGATTTGACCTGGTGGCCTAGTTTTAGATCCCAGATGACCCAAAGTCAAACTCGTCCAAGATTTTATTGAAGGTTACATTCTGACCAAGTTTCATTAAGACTGGTCCAAAAATGTGAACTCTAGAGTGTTAACAAGCTTTTCCTTTGATCTGACGTGGTGACCTAGTTTTTGACTCCATATGACCCAATATCGAACTCGCCCAAGATTTTATTAAGGGTAACATTCTGACCAAGTTTCATTAAGATTGGGCCAAAATTGTGACCTCTAGAATGTTAACAAGCTTTTCCTTTGATTTGACCTGGTGACCTAGTTTTTACCCCAGATGACCCAATATCAAACTTGTCCAAGATTTTTTTAAGGGTAACATTCTGACCAAGTTTGATTAAGATTGGCTCAAAATTGTGACCTCTAGAGTGTTAAGAGTCAAATTGTTGACGACGACGACGGACGACTGACGACGGACACAGGGCGATCACAAAAGCTCACCTTTGAGCACTTCGTGCTCAGGTGAGCTAAAAATACAAACTACAGTTACTGAACCTTTGCACTGCATGTCATATCATGGCAGTTAATAAGTGTGTGAAGTTTCAATCATTTCCCATTTGTGGATACTGAGATACCAGCTTACATACAAACATTTAACCCAAAATTGCTCAGTTGAAAAAGCGGCATAATTTTCAAACAAGATGGTCCTGAATCACTCACCTGTCCCCACATGACCCAGTTTTGAACTGAGTATGACGCCCTTTTTTCTATTATTTGACATAGTGACCTAGTTTTTGAGCTCATGTGACCCAGTTTTGAACCTGACCTTGATATTAACAAGATGAACATTCAGACCAACTTTCATACAGACCCATGAAAAATATGGCCTCTAGAGAGGTCACAAGGTTTTTTATTATTTGACCTACTGACCTAGTTACTGATGGCACGTGACCCAGTTTTGAACCTGACCTTGATATCATCAAGATGAACATTCAGAACAACTTTCATACAGACCCATGAAAAATATGGCCTCTAGAGAGGTCACAAGGTTTTTTTTATTATTTGACCTACTGACCTAGTTATTGATGGCACATGACCCAGTTTCGAACTTGACCTAGATATCATCAAGTGAACATTCTGACCAATTTTCATGAAGATCCATTCACAAGTATGGCCTCTAGACAGGTCACAAGGTTTTTCTATTTTTAGACCTACTGACCTAGTTTTTGACCACAGTTAACCCAGTTTCGAACTTGACCTAGATATCATCAAGATGAACATTTAGACCAACTTTCATATAGATCCCATGAAAAATATGGCCTCTAGAGAGGTCACAAGTTTTTTTATTATTTGACCTACTGACCTAGTTTTTGATGGCACTTGACCCACTTTCGAACTTGACCTAGATATCATCAAGATGAACATTCTGACCAATTTTTATGAAGATCCATTCAAAAGTATGGCCTCTAGAGAGGTCACAAGGTTTTGCTATTTTTAGACCTACTGACCTAGTTTTTGACCGCATGTGACCCAGTTTCGAACTTGACCTAGATATTATCAAGATAAACATTCAGACCAACTTTCATACAGATCCCATGAAAAATATGGCCTCTAGAGAGGTCAAAAGGTTTTTCTATTATTTGACCTACTGACCTAGTTTTTGAAGGCACGTGACCCAGTTTCAAACATGACCTAGATATCATCAAGATGAACATTCTGACCAATTTTCATGAAGATCCATTGAAAAATATGGCCTCTAGAGAGGTCACAAGGTTTTTCTATTTTTAGACCTACTGACCTAGTTTTTGACTGCACGTGACCCATTTTCGAACTTGACCTAGATATTATCAAGATGAACATTCAGACCAACTTTCATACAGATCCCATGAAAAATACGGCCTCTAGAGAGGTCACAAGGTTTTTCTATTATTTGACCTACTGACCTAGTTTTTGAAGGCACGTAATCCAGTTTCGAACTTGACCTAGATATCATCAAGGTGAACAATCTGACCAATTTTCATGAAGATCTTGTGAAAAATATGGCCTCTAGAGAGGTCACAAGGTTTTTCTATTTTTAGACCTACTGACCTAGTTTTTGAAGGCACGTGACCCAGTTTCGAACTTGACCTAGATATCATCAAGCTGAACATTCTGACTAATTTTCATGAAGATCTTGTGAAAAATATGGCCTCTAGAGAGGTCACAAGGATTTTCTATTTTTAGACCTACTGACCTAGTTTTCGAAGGCATGTGACCCAGTTTCGAACATGACCTAGATATCATCAAGGTGAACATTCTGACCAATTTTCATAAAGATCCCATAACAAATGTGACCTCTAGTGTGGTCACAAGCAAAAGTTTACGCACGCACGGACGACGGACGCTGCGCGATCACAAAAGCTCACCTTGTCACTTTGTGACAGGTGAGCTAAAAATGCAAAGTAGAGTTATGGGACCTGCAGAGTACATGTCAGATCATATCAGTGAACAAGTGTGTGAAGTTTCATTCCATTCCCATTAGTAGTTACTGAGATACCAGCTTACATACAAAAACTTAACCAAATACTGATTAGTCAAACAAGAGGGCCATGATGGCCCTATATCGCTCACCTGTTATCATTGCACTTGAGGACAAGAAGGTCCTCAGAAAAAATATCTAAGTCCAAAGGACAGGAACAACAAAGGAAAGAAATTTAACCAAAAAGAAAAAAAAAATTCTTACAAGGTACAGATATGTCAAAATACACCTAAAAATTGGAGGTACCATCCATGCTGTACCACAAAAAAAGTGGTCTCGGTTTTTCCCTACGGCCAATAATAAAAAAGTTACTAAAAATAAGCTATTTATAGTAACATAAAAGGGAAGTAATTAAAAAGAAAATTATTGTAAGTGAACAAGCAAATTCGATGAATTGGTATCCCCCGCCGAAAGGGTTTGTGGTGAGGAATGGCAAAAAGATATATCCTGCAAAAAGTTAAGGATGTTAATAAGAAGCAAATAATTTCATTAGTCAAAATCAATTTAACAGAAAACAAATGTTTAATTAAAGAGTATATAATAAAAGTATGATACTTTGATCTTGACTAAAGAATTTATTTTGAATTGGATATGTTTACTGTAATAAGCTTAGCTTTTAAAACAAAATGCAGTTAATTGAAATGTGAGCTTGAAGTTTAACTGGAACGAAACATTGTCTTTGAGTGGTTTGGCACCAGGTGTTGCTGTTTAACATGTACATTTGAACTTAAAAGAACAGATGTCCTTAAGAGAACACAGGTAAGGTATCTTGAACATGGCTGAGGGCAAGGTTTGTGCAGTCACAACTTAACATGTTGAAGGTTTGAACATTAAAAAAAAAAAAGGAATGGAAATATATAATATGTATATATATTTATTTTTTTAGGGGGTGGGGGTGCAGGGGAATAGGAGAGGAAACAAAATTTCACATGTTGATTATAAATATTGATTGAAAATTGAAAATAAAAAAAAAGGGTAAAAGGGTGAAGTTGGGGGCAGAGGATGCATGATCAGTGGTGGGCATGACTGGGTGGAGAAGTGAGGTTAGGGAATGGTACAACTTGGAAGGTTTGAAAAAAAATCTAAAATAAGAAATGATTTTTTTTTTTTTTTTGTGGGGGGGGGGGGGGGGGGGGGGGGGGGGGGGGTGAGAGAGGTTGGGAGGGGTAGTGACCAAGGCAAGTGGGTGACTAGGTGTGGGTGCGCAACTTCATATGTTTATAATAAACGTTCACAGAAAAGAATGAAAGAAATTTAATGAAATTCTGCCAAATGGTAATTAAGTTTGTTATGTACAAATATGTGGACTTTTAGACAATTAAAGGGCAATAACTCTGAAGTTACAAAAGAAATCCATACAAAATTGTCTGTGCACAACCACATTATAGTGCTCTAAATTCTGTTAAAGTTTCATAGTTCTAGGTCAAATATATCAAAAGTTATGATGCAGAAATTGCCATATCTATAGTACCCTGTATAGTTAACACTAGAAACTTCTAAGGGCCATAACTCTAGTGTTACTTGGGCAATTTGTCTGAAACTTGATGGGCCCCATAACCTCATAGTGGTGAACATATATATGAAGTTTGTTTGAAAAAAATTTAAAATAAGGAATGAATCTTTTTTTTTTTTTTTTTTGGGGGGGGGGGGGGGGGGGGGGGGGGGGGGGGGGGGGGGGGGGCTGTGATCAAGGTAAGGGGGTGTCCAGGTGTGGGAACACAACTTCACATGTTTACAATAAATGTTCATGGAAAAGAATGAAAGAAATTTAATGAAATTCTACCAAATGGTAAGTTTGTTATGTACAAATATGTGGATTTTTATACAATTAAAGGGCAATAACTCTTAATTTACATATAAATCCGAATGAAATTGTGTGTACACAACCATGGTGATCTATATGAAGTTTTAAATAAATATTCCCAACCATTTCCTAGATATGGCTCCGGACGGACGGACGGACGGAAAGACGGACGGACAATGCCAAAACTATATCCCTCCGACTTTCGTCGGGGGATAACAAAAGAAGGATCTGCCAAATAAATCTGTTTAATTTCTAGGTCAAATGATTCTCCAGTTTAACTAATCAAAAATTAAGTGGGATGGATGGATGGATGGATGGCCTCTCAGCCTGTGACCTTTACCTTTCATCAAGTGACCCAAAATCATTAGGGGTCATCTACTCTGCATGTCTAATCATCCTATGAAGTTTCAACATTGATTGGAACTAATTTTCCATGTTCAGGACCCTGTGACCTTTACTTTTGATTCAAATGACCCCAAAAACAATAGAGGTCATCTAATCTGTTAGCCCTATCAACCTATGCGTTAGAAGGTTCTGGGACAAATGGTTCTCAAGTTATTGACTGGAAATAAAGTGACTGACAGAGAGGGCAGAAACAATATGTCTCCCGATGTGGGGTGGCGGGAAAGGGGGGCCATTATCACAGGTAATCTCGTAGCAAAACTGTTGTGAAATACATATATATAGCTAAGCTGGACATTCCTGATCAAATATATATTAATAGATAATTTTTCCATATGACATAGAGCAACTAGAAAAAATTCTGCAACACTTACATTGTAAAAATGAAAATGCTGAGTATTTGCACTGTAATTATTTTCAATGGACTCGATGTGCTTTAGGTTTTTGACGGATTCCTTTTTCCTGCTTTTAGAATCATGTTCTTTTCTCTTTGGCTTTGGACTTTTTTCCTCCGAATTTATTTCAACAGTGTGTTGTTGGATTCCATTTTCTTGTGGCAATTCCTGTGCTTTTTCTAACAGAGATTCTGTCTCCTTTAGATCATCTGGTTCTTTGTCTGTGGAACAAAAATTTCAGAAAAAAATGGATCATTACATTATAAATTATGTATGTATAAAAGCCATACTAAGCTTATAATGTTTTTCTTTCCTTATTGATATATATAGCTAAGCTGGACATTCCTGATCAACTAAACTATGAATTAAATGTAATTTGCTTTATGCTTTCCTGAAATTGTTCTGCTTGATTCGCTGGACAGTGTATAATTATTTACACAGTTGCTGTATAAAAACACAAGAGCTGTCTCCATAGGATGACACATGCCCCCGATGGCACTTTGAATGAATAGTTATGGCCGATGTTAGAGTTTAGGACCTTTGACCTATGGACCTGGGTCTTGCGCGCGACACGTCGTCTTACTGTGGTACACATTCATGCCCAATAATTTTAAAATCCATGCATGAATGACAAAGATATGGACCGGACACGCCCATCAATGCACTGTCATGAAATATGTCCTTTAACGTCTAAGTGTGACCTTGACCTTTGAGCTACGGACCTGGGTCTTGCGCGCGACATGTCGTCTTACTGTGGTACACATTCATGCCAAGTTATTTGAAAATCCATCCATGGATGACAAAGATATGGACCGGACACGAATGCACTACCATGAAAAATTACCTTTAACGTCTGTGACCTTGACCTTTGAGCTACGGATCTGGGTCTTGCGTGCGACATGTCGTCTTACTTTGGTACACATTCATGCCAAGTTATTTGAAAATCCATCCATCGATGACAAAGATATGGACCGGACACGAAAATTGCGGACAGACTGACAGACCGACAGACTGTTCAAAAACTATATGCCTCCCTTTGAGGGCATAAAAATCAATAAAAAATCAGCATAATTAGCTTGCATGTGTAAAACAAAATAATACAAACAAATCTATTCATTCACCTGCATTGTTTTAGTGACTTTATATATTATGATTACTTAACTAGAAAGTCCACTACATACAACAGCACCCCCACCCCCTTTATAATCTCCAACTCTTGTTCGATCTGAACAAAACAGACAAAATTCACCCTCTGACTTTGTTAAATAAAATCATGAATGACAACAAAAATATTCTTCTTTTTAAATTCTGAAGTTAATAGTAATTTATTTTCAACCTTCAATTTAGAAATGGTTTGAAACAAGAGCTGTTTACGAAACACATATGCCCCTAATGATGAACTGTCAGAGGCAACTTGGTATGTCATTTTGTACACTGTGACTTTGACCTGATAAACTATAATTAATAAAAGGAAACATCTACTACTGACTACTGGCAATCATCCTATTAAGGTTAAGGTCATAGGTCCAAGCTTTTCCAGTAAATGATCAAAAACTGTTGTCACTCTCAAGGTCATTGTGGCCTTGACTCATAGGTATAGGTCCCCAAAAATGTAAGGTGTCATCTTTAGGCCATAGGCAATCATCCAAGGCAATCATCCAAGAAATTTGATAGTTACTCCAGGGATTGGTAGAAAACTGTTTTCAGTTTCAAGGTTAGTCAATAAATATACTAACCCCAACATTATAGGGGTGATCTACCAACCAGAGGCAATCGCCCTATTTAGTTTAAAGACTGCAGACCGGTGTTCTTTAGTTATTGTGCAGAAACCATTATCAATCTCAAGGTCATGGTGACCTTGTCTTTGACCTATTTATTTCCAAAATATAGGGATTACCTACTGACCACATTCAATCATCCTATGAAGTTTGAAGGCAGTAGGGCAAACATTCTTGTTATTGAGTGGAAACCATTTTCAGTTTCAATGTCACTGTGACCTTGACCTTTGACTTAATGACCCATAAAACAATACGGGTCATTGGCTGACCATAGGCAATCAACTTTTCAAGATTGAGCATTGCAAGCAAAGGCATTCTCTAGTTATTATCTGAAACCAGTAAACTGACTGTCAGACAATGCTAACTGAATAAGCAAAACAAAATTAAGAGAACCACTCTTCTTCGAAGTGATGGGGTATAATAAAAATCAAAAGGGGAATTTTGCCCATATTACAATATTTCTTGTTCCTCTTTTTCTTGTAGCTGAAGCATCATCAAGGTCAAGTTCATTCATGTAAGGAAGCCATCCAACTCAGTTGGTAGAAAACAAAAATTGCAGGTTTGAATCCCACATATTAAGTTGTATTTTCTCTGTGAGGATTAGCTAAATGCAGTACAAATGTATGTATATGGTTATTTGTTTTCTAACTTGTTGCGAAGTTGTTAGTCACTTGCTGAGAATAGGTTAATACTGGCTAACCTGAATAATTTCAACAAAGAGTTTTATTCTAAGTGATCAGCTCCTAACTTTTAATATTTATTTTCAGTGCATATTTCAGACCTGATTCATCCAATGCCTTTAGTTCTATATCTTGCGAAGAATTCGGCTCTTCAATATTTCCATTTGGTGTCTTATCCTTTTGTTTATCTAAAACAGAAATAAAGTATAATGAAGTGAACAGACTGTGTCAATACCACATTTCAAACTCGGAAACCTTCTTTTTTGTCTTTTCATACCATCTTTGCATACCTTTTTTTAAAACAATAACTAGAAACTTTATACAAGAGGGTCATGATGACCCTGGATCGCTCACCTGAGTAAAATGAGCTACATGTTTCAAATGTAAATCTGATGATAAAATATTAAGAAAGTCAGTAGGTCATATTCATGGTCAATGAAATTCAGTTTTACGATTGGTGTGCAAAACTGTGTATGTCCTAAAAATTTCAAGGCTGTATCTCAAAAAACAAGAAAGTAGGTCAGTAGGTCAAGGTCACAGTCAAGTGACATCATATTACTTAGGGGCATCAGGTAATTATAATTAAACAGTCTTGGAAATAGGATCAGATGATTTTTTAAGTATTTTTTCCTATATAACTCACATAATAAATAAGTGACCCCAGGGTGGGGCCTCTTTTAACCCCAGGGGCATAATTTGAATAATTTTGATAGAGGACTACTAGACAATGCATCATACCAAATATCAAAAGCCTAGGTCATATGGTTTCAGACAAGAAGGTTTTTAAAGTTTTTTCCTATATAAGTCTATATAAAACTTGGGACACCCAGGGCAGGGCCTCTTTTCATCCCAGGGGTAAAATTTGAACAATTTTGCTTGAGGACCATAAGACGATGCTATAAACCAAATATCAAAGGTCTAAGTGTTGTGGTTTCAGAGAAGATTTTTAAACTTTTTTTCCTATATAAGTCTATGTAAAACTTGTGACCCCCGGGACAGCGCCATATTTGACCCTAGGGGGATAATTTGAATAATCTTGGTAGAGGACCACTAGATGATGCTACATACAAAATATCAAAGCTCTAGGCTGTGTGGTTTTATACAAGAAGATTTTCAAAGTTTTCCTTATATAAACCATGTTACCCCCGGGGAGGGGCCATATTTGACCCTATGGGGATAACTCGAATAATTTCTGTAGAGGACCACTAGATGATGCTACACACCAGATATCAAAGCCCAAGGCCCTGTGGTTTTGGACAAGAAGATTTTTAAAGTTTTTCCTTTCGGATGCCATGGCAACCAGAGTTCTGCATGGAAAATTTTGAAAGGCAGCTACCCAAGGATCATTCCTGTGAAGTTTGGTGTAATTCTGCCCAGTGGTCTTCAAGAAGATTTTTTTAGAAAATGTTGACGGACACCTGATGCACAACGGACATTGGGCGGTCACAAAAGCTCACCATGAGCCTTTGGCTAAAAATGCGTAACACATGTATATACCATATTTTCTTGCAGATACCTTGTGGGATATCTGATTTTTGAGCATGTACGAATATTCCTGTGCTTTATCTGACAGTGTGGATTAAAACTTTCAAAGCAAAGGTTTATGCAGCCTTATATTTAACATGGTTTTGACTTGGAAATTCTATGATTTTCTACAGATTTGAATCATGTGTAAGGTCTTGATAACCCAGAATTTTTCATAGGTTAGCCACTTAGTGTAAATCTCAAACCTGGTCTTGAACCAGTTCAGAATTGCTTCTGATAATTGGTAAATGTTAATAAATGAAACATTATTTTGACTAAAAAAAATTTGTTTTACTTTTGAGAAACAATGGCTACTCGTTACTTGGCCATTTGTCGACTTGTTTCGGTTGTATTACTGACCCGTTAAATCGGGTACCAGTTATGCGACATGTACATCCTATAGCCGTATAAAAGCGAAAATCTCGTGCCATCTGCTCAATTCACTTGTTTAAACTTGACAGCCAACACAAACTTTCCCGCTCGCCACACCCCGTAGTTATTATTGTATTATTGCTGTTTCTGCTATTTTAGATCATGTATTGTTTAAAAGCAGTCTTGAGTCAAACAACATTATCATATAGTGTTTTTGATATGAACATTTTTACTGTTTTTCTGCAGTTTTATTGTTGTAGGACATATTGTAAACATGGTTATGGAAAGGGCCCTGTATGAACAGAGAATACCTGAAGTATGAATCTGTAAATGACATGAACATTGTGAATTGTTAATCAATCAAGTAACATCCTTTAGAGAAACATCAACTGACTATGTATGGAGAACATTTTCAACATCGTTTGTTCCACCAGTGCGGTACAGTAATGCAGGTATTTGATATAAAAGTATGTTATCAATGAGACAGACATTCCTTACATACTCATCTGATAAACTGTTTTGTGATACAGGCCTTTTTCAAAAACTGAAATAGAGCTGATTAATACGAAGTTTAATTATGGATTATAAACAGATTGTTTTATATTCATAATACAAGTTCGCGTTATGTGCTTTTTGTGATTTAAAGTTTGAAGATTTGTGTCTTTAATCACTTCAAGGATGATGTTTCTATCAGGATCTAAAACAATGAGTTCAATCACGTTTATTTATTTTCCTTTCTTTTAAATGTTGCTCCTGTCACGGAAAAATTCTTTTTGTGCATACCAAAATGCGATCAGGCGCGTCAAATTATTGCTATAAAGCTTGGCTAAATGCCATATCCCGTGCTAAGCACCATACTTTGGCGTTCTGCTTTCAAATCAAGTTAGTGGCTAGGTGGCTTGGGTTGAATAGGTTTTGCCCCAGTGTTAGGCGAAATCTTGTCAGTATTGCTGTATTGCTATATGTATTGCGTTCTCAACCCTTTGCATGCAACTATGTACTTACCTTCATGCAGTGGTCCGCATGATAGTTGCCAGATGTTTGCAGCTACCTACAGGCTTTCGGTCCCTGTCTTGTGACACCCCTGGCTCCGTCGCTGCAATGCACAGCCATCCTGTTTTGGTGTACTTGTGAACATCTGCCACCTTACTGGGTGCTTCACTGTTTAACAGTAACCCTTTGCATGCAACAATGTGCTTACCTTCACAAAGTGGTCCGCATGGTACTTGCCAGCCGTTTACAGCAACCTGTGGGCGGTCGGTTCCTGTCATGTGACACCACTGGCTCCGTCGTTGCAATGCACAGCCATCCGGTTTGGGTGTACTTCAGTTCAACCGTATCGTTCAGTGGTGTTAGTGTCAGTTCAAAGTATTTCTTGTTATGCACTGTATACCCCTATAGTTTTGTTGTATTGCTTTGACGCGCCTGGTCTCCTTTCGGTTGAACAATTTTACCTATCTTTTTCAAGCGACCAACAAAACCCAATCTTAGATACTGCTGTATTTATATGTTGTTTTAAAATACATCTCAATGAGTCATTTGATCTATATTATTACATATACGTATTATTTAATGTGTTGAATAAAATTTAATGTGAAGCATATAGCACAGTGTTTCTTTGTTGTTTCGAGTACTAACAAGAGCACCGCCTTGCGGGTGCTGACGCTCATCTGATTTTTTTGTATAACAGAAAAATTGTCCTACCCATGATTTTCTAAGTCCAAAAAGGACCATAACTCTTGCAAAAAGCAGGATGGATTTATGTTTCTTGGTGTACAGAGTCAGCTTATAATGGTGAACAATTGTTGCAAGTTTCAAAGCAATAGCTTTGATAGTTTTGGAGAAAAGTTTACCTAAACATAAAACTTAACTAATAAATCTGATATTTTCTAAGTCCAAAAGGGGCCATAATTCTTGCAAAATGCATGACAGAGTTATATTTCTTGCTGTACAGGGTCAGCTTATGATGGTGAACAAGTGTTGCAAGTTTTGAAGCAATGGCTTTGACTGTTTGTGAGAAAAGCTGACCTAAACATAAAACTTAACCAAGAAATCTGATTTTCTAAGTCCAAAAGGGGCAATAATTCTTGCAAAATGCAGGACAGAGTTATGTTTCTTAATGTACATGGTCTGCTTATGATGGTGAACAAATGTTGCAAGTGTCAAAGCAATAACTTTGATAGTTTAGGAGAAAAGTTTACCTAAACATAAAACTTAACTAAGAAATCTGATATTTTCTAAGTCCAAAAGGGGCCATAATTCTTGCAAAAAGCAGGATGGAGTTATGTTTCTTGCTGTACAGGGTCAGCTTATGATGGTGAACAAGTGTTGCAAGTTTCAAAGCAATACCTTTGATAGTTTAGGAGAAAAGCTGACCTAAACATAAAACTTAACCAGGCAACGCCGACGCCGATCAAGTGATGACAATAACTCATCTTCTTTTTCAAAAAATCGGATGAGCTAAAAAATAAATGGTGTTAACTTACTTTTTCTTTTATTCCGTGCACAGTAGCACACCATTATAATCACAAGCACAATCACAATTGCTGCAAGAACTGAAACTAAACAATAATTAACAATTTCATATACAAGGAAATCATCAATATTCAAAGGGATTAATTTTCAAGGATTTCATTATTGCATCAATCCACAAAATTAAATCTCAAAGAAAAGGCAAAACTTTCCATTCATCTTATCTGTAGAATTTGAAACCCACCATTTCATGTCCCCACTAAATAGCTATCTTTGACAGAACCACAAAACTTAATGCCCACAATTTTGCAGTATTGGTCAGTCATTAAGTGACCTCCATTTAAAGCCACACTAATGTTAGACAAGTTCCTAGCAATGGAAGTCCACAGCTTTGCACATGCATATATTACCAGCTACGTAGCCAAACTTTATTTAATAAACACTGCACAACTTGACCATTCATGACCTCGTGGCAGTGGACAGATTCATAATGATTCATTGAAAGCTTTTTTTAGTAATGAAATCACATTTCATTTATTCTGATGAGCATCCAAAACTTACTTTCTAAATAATTTCAGCACATCAAATTTGCATAATTATTTCCTTTAATGCAATGTATATGAGCTATGCCAAGATAATAAATAAAAGTTCTAACTTATAATCCAGACAACCAAGTTGGAACGATGTGAATTTCCAGCTATATTGTTCTGTTCTCTTTCTGAAATAAAAAAACATTTGAGCCGCACCATAAGAAAACCAACATAGTGCGTTTGTGACCACCATACCAGCCTGCACATACACGCAGTCTGGTCAGGATCCGTGCTGTTTGCTTTCAAAGCCTATTGCAATTAGAGAAACCATTAGCGAACAGCACGGATCCTGGTCTGGATCCATGCTGTTCGCAAATGCACTGTGTTGGTTTTCTCATGGTGTGGCTCAGTTTTGCTATATTTTTTGCTTTTAAAACAGAGAGGTTGTATTTTCATATGGTACCCATGTGTAGCATTTTATTCCTTATTTTAAGGTAGTTCTGTACATGGGGTAAACTGAAAGCCAAAGCAAAATGTCATTTTTCTGGAAAACAGAGAATAAAACCTGGACACAGTATACAGGGAGGAAATCCTCATACATATAAATGTGTGCACATATATAACAAGAGCTGTCACAGGAGACAGCGCGCTTGACTATTTCGATGCTAGATAGTGAAACTGGGCACATCTGAGGAAACTGGAGCGGTCACTGGAGTGTTTAATGACTCCAATGTGGATGAAGATATTGCACAATAGCTTGAGTCTGAGTCCAAAATGTTAAGTAATAAGGGAGGTAAAGATAAAGTGTATCCAAACACTATATAAGTATAATTCTATGCAAAAGGGGGGCATAATTCATAAAATAGTGTGCAAGAGTTATGCACCTTGTGTCATATGATGTGGGTGATGATGTGGAATAACTACTTCAAGTTTGAATCAAATGCATTTCGTAATAACTGTGATATAGTGAAAATGCATCAAAATTAACCTTAAATCTAAAGTAAAGAGGAGCATAATTCATGAAAAATTGGTGCCAGAGTTGTGCACCTTGTATCCTATGATGTTGGTAAAAAGGTGGGACAACTATTTTAATTTTGAATCAAATCCATTTAGTAATAACTGAGATAAGAGTGAAAGTGTATCAAAACTTTAACCTGAAATTCTAAGCAAAAAGGGAGGATAATTCATGAACTATTGGTGCAAGCATTATGGCAAGAGTTATGGCCCTTGTGTCATAAGATGTGAGTGATGATTTTGAACAACTATTTTAGGTTTGAATCAAATCCATTGAGTAATAAATGATATATACTGAAAGTGCATCAAAACTTTAATTAATTCATTAAATATTGGTACCAGAGTTTTGCACCTTGTGTCATATAATAAGGGAAATGACATGGAACAAATACTTTCAGTCTGAATCAAATCCATTTAGGAATGACTGAGATAGAGTGAAAGTGCATCAAAACTTTAACCTGAAATTCTAAGTAAAAAGGGGGATAATTCAAGAAATATTGATGTGAGAGTTATGGCTCTTGTGCCATATGATGTGGGTGATGATGAGGAATAACTATTTTAAGTTTAAAGCAAATCCATCAAGTAATAACAGAGATAAGGAGAAAACTGAGAAAGTGTTAAAAAACTTTAACCAAGGTGGGGACGCGGAAAGATGAGTAGGACAGCTCTCCATATACTTCGTATAGTCAAGCTAAAAACAGCAACTATTACATTACTTTCTTTCTAAAGATACAAAATGACACCAAAAATGTTAACAGTGCACACAGAAATAATTTCAAATAATGTTTTCAAGTACAGTATGTTGATTTATGATTGCGAAAAGTTTTATCAAAATCTACATTGCAGAAGAATTTCTACACACGAAAATGTCATTCAAATCCCACAGCGATCCAAATACTTCAAATCATACTAGCAAAAAATCAAGTACACAACCCTATGTTTTTTATCTGCCAAATTTTCTTCATATATTCTGGACTTTTGAAAAGGAGTGAACACAGTTTGATTGTATAGAAAATTCCAATGGTGGAACCAAAGGTGAACATTCTAAGACAGGTCAGCATGATACAGGTGACCACTAATACAGGTTAGACTGTAGATATTTATTCCAATATGCTTACATAATCTTAGCTTCTCTGATACTCATATTTCTACATCATGCGTAATTATTATTAAACAAGGTATTAATAGAAAGTTTACAATGTTACAAGACTAGAATTATTTATGCTTAACAAAACTTCCACCTGTATCCTAGTGAATCATTTGATCTCTTTTCAAGTGAAAATTTTTATAAGGGAAATTTTATTATCTCTCTAAGTGAAAATGTTGATCTCTAAGTGAATTTTGATGTGCCTCTAATTGTAAGCTTTTACCTCTTTCCAAGTGAAAATTCTGATCTCTAAGAGAAAATTTTGATCTCTAAGTAAATTTTTATGTATTATTTTTCTAACTCACTCTAAATTTTGATCTCTAAGTGAAAATTCTGATCTCCCTCTACATGAAAATTTTGATCTCCTTTTAAGTATTTTTTCATATCTCTATTAGAGAAAATTTTGATAGAACTGAAAACTTTGATCTCCCTTTACATAAATTTCTTATACCTCTCCAGGTGAAAATTTTGACATCCAAGTAAAATTTTGATCTCCCTCTACATAATTTTACTATCTCTTTAAGAGAAAGAAAAGTTTGATCTTCATCTAATTGTACCAGTAAAGTCTGGGTAACTGACCTGTAGTTACTTTAGATCCAATGGTAGTCTCTGTCACACCATCTGTATCATTGGGGACACTAGATTTATTTGTTCTGAAAATTTATAATGGAATTATCAAAGTTACCTATAAAAGCATCAATTCGAATATTAACGTGTGAAATTATCAAATAAATTAGGTCAATTTCATTCTTTAATGGTGATAAACCAAAGATGCATAGTGACTACATTTAAGTTAAAACTGCAGGTTTATAACACTCACAACCACATCTAGACTGCTTTCTAACATCAACGAATTCTATACCCCTTAAAGTATGGATCTGAACCCACTGCTGTGAGGGATAATTGTTTCAAAGTTGGCAATCTTATCCACTCTGTTACGGTCCTGCACCAAGATGAAATTATCATGAAGATGCTGACCAAGTTTCACATAGATCAGGTAGAAAATGTGGCCTCTTGAGTGTTAACTTGGATATTCAATGATCTGATGTTGTGTCTAAACACAGTTTCTAGACTGTCACAAAGAGGTTCTTCTAGGATTTGACCCAATGAACTAGTTTTTGACCCATGGTGGCTAAGTTTCCGACGACCTTACTTTCACAAAGGCAAACACACTGGCCGTGTTTGATATAGATCCAGTAGAAAATTGTTGCCTCGCAAGTGTTAAAGTTTTCCAATAACCTGACCGAGTAAGCAACATTTTTAACCAAGATTACCCAATTTATAAATTGTCCCGAGATTTTGTCAAGGTAAACATTCTTACCAAATTTCATTCTGAAATGGTCAAAGATTTATCTCCTCACTTGCTAACAGTAAAACTGCGGATGACATAAAACAGACAAGGAAATTAGATGCTAGATGCATCCATCTAGTATATTATACCAGTGTACTCTGTACTGCCTGGCCAATTTCAAAAATAAATCTGTTCTTCTCCCCTCAGCTAATCAAATACCTACTATTGAATAAATTGAAAGGAGTTTTACTTTCCAATTCTCACAAAACTTTTTTAAATAACACTTAGTAAATATATTTAATTCACCAGCCACAATTTAAAACCAATTTAAAACATTGTGAATTACAAGAAAGTGACTTACTGCAGTTTGCATATAAAGTCATCATGGTCATCCCTAACTTGTCCTGCAGGACACGGTATAACGCATGTCCCATCTGTAATAAAATGATAAGCAGACGCAATTTAAACAAATTTTATTTGATGTACTGATATATTGTCTTAGTTAGAAAATAATTACAAGGTTACAAGGCCATATTCTGGTCATTTATGAACAATGCTTTTCTTCCAAGACGTGGCTAATAATTTTCAATGTACATGTATATAAATGGCAGTAACATAATATTCTACTTTAATCATGCTTAAGGTAATTCTGCACATCTGATAAACTGGAAGTAATGCTGTAATGTAATTTATTCACAAAAAGTAGAATAAAGCCTGGAGGAAGCAAACAGAAAAAAAAATCCTGTCATAAATTAATGGCAACCATGAGTAAATTTATTACAACAGCAATGTTACTAATCTTTCTGAAGTTAAAATATGATATCAAAACATCCGACGCGTTAAATATTTTTTAAAGAATGTCTTAAACTGAGCTTGAAAGGTGTAGATCTCTTTAATCATGGGCAGATATCTCAAAAACAAGCACATGTACCTATACAACACATTTTATTCCATCATATTATAGGACATATGTTTATTTACCGGTATGAGAAGTTTCATTAAAATATAGATTGCAGAAAAATTCAATTTGAGAAAATGTTATAAGGATTGTAATTTTCCCATAGCCTCCTATTATGAAAACTTGTTAACTTCTTTCAAATCAATCTAGCAAAGACTCGAGTACACAACCTTCTCCTTTTTATCTGCTGATTTTTTTAAAGTATATTCTGCAGTTTTGAAAATCAGGGTTTAATCAAATAATTAATTCTACACTGTAAAAAAAAAACTTTTTGACCTCCAATATCATGGGTACTGCATATTCAAGCAGTCTCGAGTTATTGAGCAGAAACAGTTTCAGTCTGAAAGTCAATGAGACATTGCCCTTTCACCTGATACCCAAAGCAACAGGGTTCATCTTCTAATCAAAGGCAATAATCCAGAAGGTTAAACAGCAAAAATGTAGGTCCAGACCTTTTCTAGTTACTGTATAGAAACTGTTTTTAGTCTGAAGGTGACCTTGACCTTTCGCATGCTGACCCTAAAAAAAATAAATGTCATCTTCTGACAACATGCACTAATCGAAATTTGACCAATGTAGCCTTAAGTGTTTTCTATTTGTCAAAAGTGCCTCTCTACATACAGAAGGAAACCCACGTGAATGAAACAATATTTATTTTATGCTCTTTGGTGAAATACTGAAATTTATCAGTGAAATAAAATTGATATTTTCACTGTTTCAAACAGTGAAAATATCATTTTTATTTTTCACTGGTACGGAACTACACTTGAATGAGAAGGAATATGAATTATAAATTATATAAAATATTAGAAAATTTCATGCAAAATATACTTCAGTAAAGAAAAAGATTTATAGAAATACTAACAGGATCAAAAATATATACATTTTATCATAATAAAATGTAAACAAAATCAGGCGACGTAATAGAACTACTTACAGTTTTTCTACAAAGATATCCTGACGTCATGACATTATGACGTCATGATGCGGTGCACGTGACGTTGCGCGGACAAACTGGATATCATTTTGTTTAAATCATTAAAAATACATAAAATAAATAGAAAATTTGTTTGTTTCAGTGTAAGATCGAAATATATTTCACTCGTGAACACCATAACTTACATTTTCACTCGTGGCTGCACCACTCGTGCAAATATTGCATTATAGTGTTCATTCGGTGAAATATATTTCGATCTTACACTAAAACAAACAAATATCCTCTATATCCCCTCTTCCTCAATGGTGGGCATATCAATAATGAACAAATTGAACATTCTACATATGCTTTTACAAAAATTTAATATTTATACATTTTCATTACTTGGCAATGAAAATGGAAGATTCAAATGTTTTCCCATTTTTCACCCTTAGAATAACCTTTTAAAATGAACTGTAAATTCATGTGACTATGTTAGCATGGAATTTCATGGTTTCGGTCAAAACGATAATTTTGTGAGTATATAAATTTGTGATTTGTGAATTTGCACTTTTCAACATAAAATTGGGATTTACTTGTTCATTGTGATTTAATTCCGTGGATTGACTCAACCACACAATCCACAAAAATTAGTCCTTTGCAAGTATTAATGATTTCACAACACTTACTTGGTAGGGGCATTAATCCCTTTTTACAAGGATCATTCTCGCTGACATGTTCACAGTAAGTTCAAAAAAATGCTGAGAAACTCTATCAAAGTCAAACAGCGTGATGTTATTAGGATGTAGTAACGTCATGTAGTTGCAATAACCTCGGTGCCGGACG
>NW_026461584.1:0-27150 GCF_021730395.1 Mercenaria mercenaria | reverse complement strand
TATAAACATGACATCTTACATTTTAGACTGAAATAATGAGAACTGTAGAAAATAATTCAAATCATCTTATAAAACATGCCGCATATTCTCTTGACTACGGCACAATCTGCACCAACTCTATAAGTAATTGCAGCAGTGAAAAAGTAGTGTTTCGAAATGATTAGAACGTGTGTAGACTACCCGATGTAAATATTTACGAAAACGGAAGCAAGCCACTATGGATAATATAAAATACAAGAGCTGTCCGTAAGACAGCCAAGCTCGGACTATCGAAATTGTCCAGAAGCAGGAAAATATTCCCAAAAACCAAACAAAAGGTTTAAAAATAATCCAAAATAAGTTTTATAACCCCCACATGTGAAGTTTCAATTCAATATCTGCATTAGTTTTTGGAGATAGTAGCTTATTTGTAAAACTTTAACCAGAATTTTCTAAGTCCAAAAGGGGGCATAATCTGCCCAAAATACAAGTCAGATTTATGGGACTTGACCCAGTGAGGTTGGCAATTGATCTAGAAAAAGAAAAATAAGTTTCAAAATCTAATGCCTTTTAGTAATAGCTGTTTTGTACTTGCACACAAAACTTTAACCAGGTTTTTCTAAGCCCAAAAAAGGGGCATAATTTGGCCCACATGCAGGTCAGACTGATTGGACTAGTTTTATAACCCCGAAGACACATGTGAAGTTTCAATTCAATATCTGCATCAGTTCTGGAGATAGTTACTTGCATTTTAAAAGATTTCTAAGTTCCAAAAGGGGGCATAATTTGCCTACTAAATATGAATTGTCCAGTGAGGTTGGTAATTTACCTAAAAAAAAAAAAAAGTTTCAAAGTTATATGCCTTTAAATGATAGCTGTATGTACTTGCATGCAAAACTTAACCCAAGGTGTGACGCACGACGCCGACGCCAGGGTGAGTAGAATAGCTAGACTATTCTTCGAATAGTCGAGCTAAAAATGGACTCACCATTCTCATTCCTTGAAAAAAATAGAAAACTTCTATGAATTTTAAGAAATGGTTCAGAAAAGTAAAAGGACTATGGCCTTGTTGGCTACATTCCTAGTCTTATTCAGAGTAAGGCAAATTCCTAGTTTTTTTTTTTTTTAAATATATTTTTTTATCAATTCTTGGTGCTATTTTAAGTTTAATAACTACATTTACGGGTATTATACTAATCATGTTGACGTCAGCAACGTAAAAGTAAAATGGTACGATGTAATACGTTTCTATTTGGGATCACTATTTGTAACGGTGGAAACGTAGCTTCATTGAAGCTTGTGGCTACACTATCTGCCCATTCTAGAATACCATAAATGATTAAACATTTCCGTACAACACAGCCGTCGTCGCGAATACGTTAAACAGACTCAGTGCCTTCATCAGCGCCTTTTTCTTGAAAAAAAGCATATGTCAATTTTCAGATCAAGTTTGCACATAATAAATATGTTAAAGATACATATTAAAGTATGTATTCCTTTACAGATGCCAAACAATATTTATTACATTAAAAAAAACGAGATATCCAAATTACAATAATTATTCATCTCATATTAATAATGAAATTTAGAAAGAATTACGCCTTAAAAGTTAAAGAAAACAAAACTGAAACGGTCCAACCTCTTCAAACTGAGCAACAGACGTATTCTAGTAAGCTGTCGTATGACTAATAATTTGCTAGTGTGACGTTATTAACAAAAAGGTAGAATAATGAGGTAAAGTGGGTATCATTTATAATTGCATTCAGTTCAACCAGTAATTGTCTAGCAACTGCATTTATGCAAAAATAGTGGCTTTAACATTTAATAAGGATTTTCCCGGGTAATTACGTAATGCCGTGACGTAATTCGGCATTCTCCGCTCGTAAATGTAGCTGACGTGCATATGACTTTCCGTAAAACCCAAGAGTGACGAATTCGCATTTCAAAGATATACATGTACAATATTGCCAGATTATTATAATTAGTTCCGCTATTAATATATTGAATAAAACTCTAAATGTTTTATTCTCCACGTTGGTGAAGAAGGGCTACGAAAAAGTAAATGACTTTCAAGGATATAACATACAGCGCGCGCGATGGGCGGCAGGGGCGGCACCGCCGCCCCAATATTTCGGCCTGGAGCGGCAATACGGCGATTCAATAATTTTGAAAATATTCAGGGTTTTTTCAGTATCTTCCAACGCTCGAAAGTTAGAGGGGCGAAACGGCGGGAATCAACAAGAAGCCGCCAATGAAGCAACTTTTTTTAAATTGAATTAAAAGTTTGCTGAATGTGAAAGTCTACATAGGGCGGCGACACGTTCAAGTTCTTTCAAATAGCTGGTTATAATTGAATGTAAAGAGTGAAGTTTTGCTCAATACAAGTTAAGCGCCGACCAAAAGCTGTAAAAGCTGTTTCCAAATTCGATGCTAATAAGTAATTACTATAAGTTTATAAAATGAATTTAATATATCAACAGATCATCTGTCGTGAATCAGAAATAGTTAATTCTAATCAAGGAATAAGTTTCAAAGCGTTCAAAAGTCTACTACACGGTATTGACACAAGAACAGTTCAACTCAAAATAACAGGACTAGAACACCTGGTTTCGGCAGACACTCAAACTTCCATTGAACTAATTTTAGAATTAATTTCAGTAAAAATTTTGTTATTTCGAAGTAAACGTCTCCATGATAAATATGTTTACATGGTCTCTAAAAACAAGGAAATCGCATTATTTCTGATGCAAATTTCAAATTTTTCTCACTGCTAGGAGAGGAACCCCTCACATACCCACCCCATTAATGTCTCCCGTCGCCCCAATGTCATACACCTCGCGACGCGCCTGTTTAGAGGAATATTTGAATAAATCAGATAATACTTTAAGAAACAATATTAAGCTAACCATGTATTATCATATTTTATCACCACTAGAGTTTATCCGGCGAATGGTTTAATAATACATGATAATTACTACCTTGGCTTTATCCAAGTGCGGTCGCTCCCAGCATGCAATGAACTTGTAAGCTAACCACTGTCCTACTAGTACTGAGTACTGGGGATAACGTAATCATTAACAAAAGTAGTACGGCAACCATACTCTGTAAACTGTACAATGCGCCTTATCACATAGAGTTAATGTAGTAATCTTGCTGTCTTTAGAATATCTGCTTTTGTCATTGTCTGAAAGAAAGGTAGCAAATAATAAATAGTTTAATATAATTCTCCTTTTTGCCTGGTAAGTGATCCATCTAACCATATAGCGGGGTTTTTTTTTTAAACACATTTACTCAGTATAAGATGATAAATGGAAAAGTACTTATCCCAACGGATGGCGCATGCGAAATCAGTAAATTTATGGGGTTTGGGAAATTTTCCCAAAGCATGCCCAAAAATCGCATTCCCTTTTTTTTCACGCAATTCTTCCACAGAAAGGGGAATACTCTGATATTTACAGGGGAATTACCCCTTTGATAATCTCCAGTGAAACATTGATTTTTCTCGCAGTGGAATAATTTATAAATCTCACAGTGGAAAATTTAAAAGAGGGGGAATATTTTATTCCGAGGGAACATATCATCTATCCTTTCACATTTCTTAAATTTTCTGTTGTACATACAAATAAAAACCCATAAGACTATCCTAAACAGATTTCGAAGTAATGAAGTGTGTATTTGTTTCAAGGTCACTCTTTTGTTCCGTTTTCTATACAAAAAATGGGTGTACCCATTTCACAATAACAAAAATCAAACAAAAAAACCCGAAGTCATATTTCCCAATATAAACAACTTTCTGGGCGTTTTAAAATTTCAAAAGCCGGAAAATACAGGTTTTAAAAATTTCCCATAGAAAGACCAGCCTTCTGTGATTTGGGTGCTTTGAATTTTTCTTTTTCTAGAACACAAGCACGATTCGCTCTTTTCCTTGCCTGTTCAAGTGAGGGGTTTTTCAAACAAGGGGTTGTTTTGCCGTAAATTTTTTCTTGCGGAAAAGAAAATAGTTTTTTCTCTGTAAAAGATGCAAAAAAATCTTTAAAATAAAACGTCTGTTTTTCCTGAGAGTATTTTTGCTATTTTTATATCGCCCAAAAAAAGATTGGTAAGGGTTCTGCAAGCTCATTGGGACTGGTAGAAAAATGTTTCATACCGCCTCGATACCCGCGGGTAGAGCGTCCGTTCGAGTGCTGGGTTGGGGGGTTCGTCCGGGCCACGTCATCCCAAAAACGTAAAAAAATGGTCCCCTGGCCCCCTTTTCTTGGCGCTCAGCTTAAAAAGGGGAAACTGGTCTCCCCTTATACCCTGGCATGGTTTTCATAGGAATGACGAAAAAGGTTTAAATAACGTGAAATTGCTTCACAATCGACCAAAAAAAAATCTTTTTAGCAAAAGAAATAGAATTTATAAATTAGCTGTCATTTTAAGCATTTGGGTAATATACAGTATAAAACAAAAACCTACAGCTCGCAACCAACGGTCTTTAGTAGTCTTCTCCGATGTTTCTATTTTTTTTTCCTTTTACGTGAAATCATTTAAATTCCGGGAGTTGAAAATTTTTAATCTATTGTTTATGGCCCAAAACTGCTTTTCTACTTATCTTGTGGATCCCAAATTTTGGAAAAAATAAAAAAAAAACATGCTTGTTTGTTAGGATTTAATATGTGGTTTCTCTACACAAAATGCACGAAAGTCTTCCACCGAATTAATGATGATGAAATTTCCCCTAAAAGAAAAAGCCAAAAAAAAAAAAAAATATTTCAAAAAACATTTACAAAGGGAAAACTTGTTGGATCTTAGGCTTAAGACTAGAGGTCACCGGTTCTATCCTCTAAACCCATCGCCCAAAAGGAAAAGTTTTTTTCTTTTTTAAAAAGACACCATCGGGGTTATTTTTAATCTGCTCCCCATATTTTTTTGATTGGGTAGAAAAAAAATATGGGTACAATTTAAACCCTTTTACAACTTTTTACCCAACATGTCTTTTTGAAAACTAGAAATCCCCGACTGGATAGCGCGAAACTATTTCAATTTAAAATGTTTTTACAATTTAAATTTTACATTTTGTTTCAACTTTTAAAATCAAACAGTTAGTGTTCATTATTGTTACTCTACTAAATCTTTCCTTCAATATTTTGGGCCCCCGAGAACTTTTTGGTAGACAAAAATTCAGGGTGACTCAAAAGATAGGTCACTTTTTGGGAGCGGAAAAGATCTGAAATTAATAACGATATAATGCGCGTAATTGATTGTGAAGAAATCATTATATTTTAACGGAAAAAAGTTATGGGGGCATAATTTCTTTGATAACATCGAGAAAAAATAATATGAATTTCGGGGAAAAAAGTAGGCGAATATTTTACAATAAAATCGTCTGCCAATTATCTTTATAAAAATAGGTGTTTTTAAATTCAGTGAATTTATTTTTTCTAATTTTACCTTTGAATGATTTAAATAAGGTTTTAAAAAAAATTTTTTTTGTTCGGTAACATGCTGAAAAAAAAATAAGGGTGGTAGGTGGGAAATTTTTTTTTTTTTTTTTTTTTGGGAAATTTTTTTTTTTTAAAGGGGGATTTTTCGGAAATTTATTTTTTGTCAAAAAAATGTTTACAAAAAAGGGAGTTATCCCTTTAGAGCATCATAAGTTGATTTCTAAACACGGGGTGTTTAAAAGCATAAAAAATTGCATTTTTGCATCTTTTGTTAAAAAGTTAAAAAAATTTTCCAAGGCCTAAAAACATTTGGGGTGGGGCCCAAAAAATTTGGGTGGGTGGGGGAACCGGAAAACAAACAATTTTTTTACGCCAAGCAGAATATCAAATGGATAAAAAATGCGATAAAATTTGAAAAAACTAAAATAAAAAAGTTTTTTTAAACAGTTTTATAAGTAGATCTTACGTGTGACTCAAACTAGTCTATGAGGGGCCAAAACGAGAAAGAAGTCTTTTTTCCTTGGTAATCCAAGTTGATAGAGAAAATTTTTTGGAGAAAAAACGTGCAGTTTTTAATTTTTGGCGGGTTTTTTTAAAAAATAGAAGGAAAAAAAGACGAAAAATTCCCAAAAAAAATTTTTTAATTTTAAAAAAAAAAATAAAAATAATTTTTTTGGAAAAAAAAATTCCAAAAAAAGCCCATTTAGAAATAGTTCTACAAACTGAAATGCTAAATAGGTTTATTTTAAAAACGGGACTTAAAGAACGTGTTAATGAAAATGGTAAAATATGGACACTAAAAATAAGCTTAGCTTTGTAATTAGGTTATTAAAACCAAAGATGAAAAAAATTTAAAAAAAAAAAAAAATTGTGGGGTTTTTCGTTTTGGGGGGTTCCCTTTTCCTTTGTCCCATTTCACTTTTGCGCTAGCAAAGAAAATGTTTTGAAAAAGTTTTCACGGCTTTGACGAAAAGCGTTTTGTGTCCAATTTTAAATTTAAATGTTCCCAACCAAATTAAATTTTGTTTTTTTTTTTTGATATTTTAATTGAATTTTCCTCAAAGACGTCAGAAACCCCAAAAAACCCCGCCCCCCCGTTTTTTTTTTAACTCCCTTTTTCCATTTTTTTAGTCAAAACCTTTAAAATTTTTTCCCAAAAAAAAAAGTTCCCCCTTAAATTTTTAAAGGACTTTTCAAAAAAATTTTTGGGGGAGGGGAAAAAAAAATTTAAAAAAACTAAAAATATCCAAATTTTTGTGAATACAAAATTTTTGAAAAATAAAAATTTTGTAGGGTTTCAGAAAAACTTTTTTAAACTAGAAAAATTTTTTTTTAAATTTTAAAAAAAAAAAAAATTAAGCCCCAAATCTGGATTATGCCCTTTTCATATTTTTTTAAAAATTTTTTAAAAAAACCAAAGTCTTTATTAAAGTTTGCTATTAGCCCTTTTACTAAAATCTATTAAAAAGTGACAAGTCATTAATCTTTTTTTTTTTAAACTTCAAATTTTTTAAATGTTGAACAAAAAAAAACAAAGGTTAAATGACAAAAAAAATTATAAATTTTAAAAAAAAAATTTTAAAACAACTGAGAAACCCCCCCACCCCCCCCCCCCCCCCCCCCCCCCCCCCCCCCCCCCCCCCCCCCCCCCCCCCCCCCCCCCCCCCCCCCCCCCCCCCCCCCCCCCCCCCCCCCCCCCCCCCCCCCCCCCCCCCCCCCCCCCCCCCCCCCCCCCCCCCCCCCCCCCCCCCCCCCCCCCCCCCCCCCCCCCCCCCCCCCCCCCCCCCCCCCCCCCCCCCCCCCCCCCCCCCCCCCCCCCCCCCCCCCCCCCCCCCCCCCCCCCCCCCCCCCCCCCCCCCCCCCCCCCCCCCCCCCCCCCCCCCCCCCCCCCCCCCCCCCCCCCCCCCCCCCCCCCCCCCCCCCCCCCCCCCCCCCAAAAAACCCCCCCTCCCCCCCCCCCCCCCCCACCCAAAACCCCCCAAAATTCCCCCTTAAAAAACCCCCCCCCCCAAAAACCCAAAAAAACCCCCCCCCCAAAAAACCCCACCCCCACCCCCCATTTCCCCCCCCCCCCCCCCCCCCACACAAAACAAAAAAAAAAAAACCCTTTTTTCCCCCCCAAAAACCAAAAAAAACCCCCCCCCCAAACCCCCCAAAAAAACCAAAAAAATTTTTTTTTTCAAAACCCCTTTTTTTTACTTTTTTTTTTTTAAAAAAAACCCCCCAAAACATTTTTAAAAAATTTTCCCCAACTCCCCCCCAAAGGGGGGGCCCCACCCCCCCCCCCCCCCCAAAAAAAAACCCCCCCCCCCCCCCCCCCCCCCCCCTTTTCCAAAAAGGGCCCCCCCCCCCCCCCCCCCCCCCCCCCACAAAACCCCCCCCCAAAAAAAACCCGTTCCTTTTTTTTTTTTTTTTTTTCCCAAAAAAACCCCCCCCACCCCCCCCCCCCTTTTAAAAAAACCCCCCCCCCCAAAAACCATTTTTTTCCCCCCCCCCCCCCCCCCCCCCCCCCCCCAACCAAAAACCAACCCCCCCCAAAAAAACCCCCCCCCCCCCCCCAAAAAAAAACCCCCCCCCCCCCCCCCCCCCAAACCCCCCCCCAAACCCAAAAAACCCCCCACCCCCAAAAAAAAAAACCCCCCCCCCCCCCCCCAAAACAAAAACCCAAAACAAAAAAAACCCCCCCCCCCTCCCCCCCCCCCCCCCCCCACAAATTTTTAAAAAAACCCCCCCCCCCCCCCCCCCCCCCCCCAAAAAAAAAAAAAAAAAAAATTTTTTTTTAAAAAACCAACTCCCCCCCCCCCCCCAAAAATTCAAAAAAAAGGGGGGAAAAAAAAAACCCCCCCCCCCCCCCCCCGCAAATTTTCCCCCCCAAAAAAAAAATAAAACAAAAAAAACCCCCCCCCAAAAAAAAAAAAAACCCCCCCCCCCAAAATTTTTTTTAAACCAAAACCCAATTAAAAAAAGGGGCCGGGGGGGGCCCCCCCACCAAACCCCCCCCCCTTTTTAAAAAAACCCCCCCCCCTTCCCCCGCCCCCCCCCCCGGGGGCCCAGGGAACCATTTTCCCCAAAAAAATTTTTTCCCTTTTTTTGGGGTTTTTAAAGCCCCCACCCCAAAAAAACAAAACCCGGGGGGCCCGGTTTCCCCCCCCCCGACGGGAGGGCCCCCCCCCAAAACAGAAAATTCCCAAAAAACAAAGGAAAATATATGTGCTCTTGCAACCACCGCTGATTAGTTTAACAAATCCTTTAACTAGCTTTGAAATTTTGGTAAAAAAAATTTTTTTTCCAAGGTTGTTTCGACGAATTCAGGTTAAAATAAAAAAATGAAAAGAAAAGGTTTTTCCCAGAATAAAAAGTTTTTGTTTTTTTTCCAACGTCTCCAAAATTTACAACCGCCCGAAATTAGATTACATGAAAAAATTAAAATTTTAATGGGCATTGAAAAAACAAAGTTCGCCTTTGATTTTTTTATCAAATATTGATCAATTACCCGAATTAAAAGAAAAAAAAAATAAAACGAAAAAAAAAAACCATAAATATAATAAAACTTTTTAAAAATGTTTTTTTTATTTCTTTTGTTTCTTCGAATTGAAAGTTTTATAGACCAGGGAAAATTTGGTTCGGATGCGGTCAGATTAAATATAGGGGTGCGTAGGGGGGAGGGGGGCTCTATTTACACTTTTTATCTGTTCATTTTTTGCAAAAATTCAAGTTTCATAATTTTTCTATTAAATTTAAGAAAAATGACTTCTGCTCACGATACATTTTCGATTGAAAATGATAAAGCATTAAAACAAAAAAATAAAACAATTAGAGATTTATATTGGTGTTTTCCTTCAGTGTGTAGTTTAGTCCGGATTTGTTTCAATCTTACGAATTAGCAGAAGATTTTAAAAACCCGCTGTTAAATGGAAAAATTTAATAAAGTTATAAATGCTGATCAAAACCAAAAAAAACAATGTGAACTTGGCAGCTTTGGCGTAAGTAAAATTCCGGTTTCCTCCTAACTTTGGGTAGAGAACCGTTTCCCGGGACGAAAACTCCTCTTTTTGGAACCGATTCCGGACAAATAAGTTCGCGTTGGGGAAACCCGGTTCCGGTTCTCTAGCCCCGCCTATTTAACCGGTGCGTTCTTATTTATGGCATTGTTTCCCGAACGCTTTTAAAGTACATCCATCAAGTTCAGAAAATTTTTTATGATCCGCCTAATTGGGGACCCCTCTGAAAGGACCCGGTGTCCTATGTTTTATCATGTCATTTGCATAATAGTTCTAAAATTTCCGGTAATCCTTAAAACAGCAACCTCAGTGCAGGGGGCCGCGACCCCAATTGTAGATATCAGTCAGGTCGGAGAAAAATATTAAAAAGAACGATTTGAACTTGGGGGAAAAAAAATAGATTAAGAAAAAAATAGAATTTTAAAATGTAAGGAACTTTTTTTATATTGGAAGTTGGAAAGGGATGGAAAGTTTGTTCTTTTTGCAAAAATATGAATAAAGGGGTTTTTTTCAGGTAAGATATGATTAAAAACATACATGTTTTAAAAATCAAAGCAATGTAAAATTTAAATTTACTTGACTGAAAATAACCAAATGGCAAAACAATTCGTAATAAAATGATGATTTTGTGTGGTTTTTCTTATCTTTGAGGTTTTGCCAACGTAAAAGACGCGCGCGATAAAATCAGAAGGTGCCCCCCCGGTATAGAAGTATTTCCGGGGTCGTTGTACCTAGAAATATTTTTTTTGAAATTTTAAAGTTCCCAATTTAACGCTATCCCATTTTGACATGTTATTTTCCAAATGTATTTATTGAATTGTGTCATTTTTGTCATTTCTGATGTCTTTAACGTTTTTAGGGGTTTTTTTTCGGGATTACATTTCTGGGGCGGAAGGATTAAAAAAATACCCGCTGGGGGCCAGACAGTTCATGGGAAATTAAAAATGGACTAGATACTTCAGTTACAAAAAAGTTCATCTTGAGGGTGGTGTTTTTCGTGATATATTGCGGGGGATTATACTTTCAAAAACAAGCTGTCAATGCTGCAATTTTTTGTGAAATTCACAATCCATGTCCAAAAGTGCTTTTTTTTTACTATAAGCAAAAGGAAAATGTACCGGACGCACCTATAGGGAAAAATTTCAGAAAGCGAATGTCTAAACAACCATAGGGTTTACATCAAAACCACCACATTAGCGATAACAAAAAAAACATGGCAAAAAGGGTTTTTTTTTTTTCCAAAGGGTTTGGGAAAATTTTAAATTTTTATTCAAATTTTAAAAATTCGTACAATTTTCTTTAAAATTTGAGTAATATTTTGTCCCCTCTTGATTTGCCCGTTTCTCTTAGTCAAAGCACTGACAAGCGGGAAAAGCTTTAAAAAGGCTATATAAAAAGAAGACCATGTTTTTCACTTTAATTTTAAAAAAAAATATAAATTTAAAATTTTTTAAATTTTTTAAAAAAATTTCATTTGCATACGTTCTTTTCCGAGAATTTATAATAAATTGTGAACATTTACAAAGTGCCGCAGTTAAGTGGATGAACAGGTCGTAGTGTGGAAGCGTACATTTGGCCCGGGGGGTTTATAAATGGGGCAATATGGGTTTCGTAACAGGAGTGGAGGACTGTTTTGCTTGTGGGGCCGGGATCTCGAACCGGGGCACGTGTTATTACACTGATGTTTAAAGCAGTCAGCAGGGGGTCCCCCAATATGATATAAAGAAATTGCGTGAATGTTTCCCTTTCGTATGAACCAAACTTAAAATTTCACGAAAAAATTATTTTTTCATTTTAGTCATTCCAATGTCACCGGGATTTTGGGATTGAAAGGAATTGCTTACCGGGTCCCAGGCATTTGTCGGGTTATTTAAAGTATAAAAGTTTTTTTTTCACTGAAGGGCATTGGTTGTATTACAAAAGGGTTTTCATGGGGGTTTTCTTCGTGTGTAAAATTGTTGTTGTTTTTGGTTTATTTTATTTATTCATTTGTTTTATTTAGAAATATTCCGAGCTTTCAGCTTTAGCCCCATCAGGCCGTCGTCAGTTCTTCTGTTTTAATGGGATGCTTCTATTTGATTGCTTTTCAGGTTACAAGCAGGTCTGGTTTATAAGAAAATTTTAACGGGGGGGATTTCCCGGGGCGGGCTCGTGCAGTTTTTTTAATATGTTTTGTCTGGTACCGACTGGAAACACAACTTTTACGGGATTTGTATTTCAGTTTTGCTCGATTCATCTACTTCATTCTTTTGAAGGATTTTTCCGTTGGGGCTTTTATTCATGTTTTTCTGTAGTTGTTTTTTCATGATTTTGTTTTCAATTTTTAAATGTGCATTTTGATACTTTGTTGTCTGTGCGAAAGAGGTTTCTGGTAATAGTTTTTTAATATTTTTTTTTCCTGTTTCAGCAACATATATGTAGAAAATTATTTAGTTGCAGTGTTTTAATGACAGATTTCCCGTAAAGTTCCTAACCAGTTGATACAGAATGATAAAGAAAGATAGATGGTACCAACTGGAAAATTTGTCCTTTTTTTTATAGGGGTTCCTGACACACTTTGAAATATACACAACACCATGTTTCTCAAAAAGACCGACACCGTTTACAATCTTTTTTTGTCATTTGCAGGCGACCAAAATTCCATATGTCAAAAGGAAAATTTTGAATCGTACAACCAGTCGCACTCCCTAAACCAGACCAACCATTAAGTCGGCGGCAGGCTGTGATTCCCCGTGTAACACCCCCAGAATGCGGTAGTTTTCGGTTTAAGCGATTTAATTTTCCCCCCGTACATTTCCTCTGGTCCAATGTCTTTTTCAGAACTGTAGTAAAATTTAGTAACGCTTTACGTTTCAGGGGGCCCAGACTGTGTCTGGCCCAGTTGGAGTTTTTGACCTTACGCATTGTGCTTCCAAGATGGGGCGGGTCGGGTTTGTTTTTGGGGTTTCAGGCATTGTTCGGGTTAGCCGAGGGAAATAATTTTTTTAAGATAGGCTTATGTATTGACGTTTTAAATTCCCGTAATTGTCAAAATAACAATATTTGGGCTTTGCTTGTGGTTTTTGGGCTTTAAAACATTAAAAGTTTCATTTTTCGAATTGTATGGGTAAATTAGCATTTTTTATAAAAATTTCTATTTTTTTTAAATAAATACTCATTTTGATCATCATTTTTTAAAATAAATAACTTTTAAATTACATAAACATACTATAAGCATTAATAGGATATCACGTTGTTTCATGAAAACTGATTGAAATTTTTTAGAAGGAAAGGCAAAATTTTTTAAATGTGCCTTTTTTCTCAAATTCGGTTTTTCCCAGCCAATTTCTCCCCCAAATAGGGCTAATGTTAATGTTTCTGCGGGGCAAAATTTTTTTTGCGAGACAAGTCTTGGGTAACTTTTCTCGCAAAACCCTAAGTTAAAGATTTTTTGGAAAAATTTGGGCTAAATTAAAAATTTATAAGTTTAGGGGCACCCCGTATAGAAGTACTTCCGGCGTTGTATCCTAGAAAGTAGTTCTTTGAAATTTTGAAGTTCCCAAATTTAACGCTATCCCCCACTTTACATTATAATTCCAAATGATTTTTTTGATACGTGTAATTTTTTTTTCTTTCTGAGTCTTTAAAAAGTTGTTTTTTTGTGTTTTTCAGGATTACATTTCTGTGCGGAAGGGTTAAAAACTACACCCAAATGGGGGCCATAAAGATGTCAGTGGGAAATTTTAAACTGGAAAAGATATTTGATGTTAGCAAAAAAAGTTTTATGTTGATGGTGGGTTTTTTTTTTGAATATTGACTGGGAAGTATTACTCTTAGAAATACAAGCTGTCAATGGCAATTTTGTTGTGAAATTCACAAACCAGTCCAAAATGCTTGTTTTATATACAGCAAAGAAGGAAATTTTTACCGGGGCCCACACCTTATAGAAACGGGGTTTTCTAAAACCCGTTATTTTTACAGTAGCTACAAAACCATTGTGTACATAAATGCGCTCCGGTGTTCCTAAACTGTGCATACCATTTAAGAAAGATAAAACAAACAAACAAGTCATTGTGGTCCTACTGCTCATAAGGTTATCAGACTATTGTCCAGGTAATCAGATATCTAACAGTTCAGCTCCATTATAATTTATGTTTGCTGTGTGTCAAGTTTTTATTTATAATTGTAAGTTGAAGCATATTCCCAAGAATTACTAAATTGTGGTGATAAATTAGTAAATCAAAAGAATTATCAAGCGTAAATTAGAAGGATATGAAAATAGTATCGTAGAATCAGACGACTACAGGCAATGCACATCGTACAGTATCAGAACTTACTGCAGCCACAACACACAGAAATGTTCAACTTTAAGAATTCAACACCTCAAAAGTTTAACTCCAAGATGATTCTCAAAGTAATCAGATCTCCAAGATTATAAATTTGCTCAACTCCAAAGACTATCAATGTTTGCCAGGTTTTAAGTTATATATTATAGCGTCTAGAAAAATAACAAACAAATCTACAGTGGCAGCGGGCTACATCAATAACAAATAATAATATTTGACGTAATCAATGCTACTTTCATGTTCACCAGTCTATTGTACATTTAATATTTGAGTAAGTTTTTCTTGACAAACGTTATGTATTAGATAAATAAGGCTGTAATTAAGAATAGCCATTGTGTCGACTTTCACAAAACAAAAACACAATTTTCAGATATATATATAATAATGTTTTGACACATAAGGATCATGGGTCCCTTCTCTTATTCTTAACTATAAGCTAGAAGACATAATTTAAAAGTATTTCCATGTAGCTACATGTAGGTTAAAGTATCGAGTAGAATAGAAAAATCTAATTATTTTCTTTTTCATAATTCAACACGATATCACATAATATACCAACTTTCACAATACTTGGACCACGGGTGGTATAATTCTACACATTTGTGCAAAATCAACTTCTAGGTTAGCCGACCCTAAAAATAAAACATATTGATGCCACGACTTAATCATGACACCAATACATCAAAAGTGTAGCAACCCCACTTCTTTAATTCATGGGCTGTTGTCTTTAAACTCCGCTACCTTGTTAAGAAAAGTTTCTACAGACGACCGACCCTGCTAAAACAGAAGTTGAAGTCAGTGGGATCCACCAAACGGGAAACTGGACCTATTTACCCCAAAATCCTGCTGTTGTTACTTCCGCACAGTTTTCAGATAAAAAAGGAACTGTACACATGAAAATCGTGTTATGAATGTTTTGACAGTTAAGAAATACGAATCTTTTCTCTTTTTTTTTTTTTCAGAAGATATATATTGAACTTATATAGCTGCAAGTCACTACAGAGAAGCGCTGGCGGGGCACGTGAATGGAAACGCCCCCTTGTGATGCTTTGATTCTATTTTGCTTAAATGAAATCAAACAGTTTTATTAATCACACATATGTAGGCCAACATCGAGAAACTTCACATCATGCAAACGACCCCATGTGATGTTCTACATATCTAACCACTCGTTAATATATGTAATTCTATTTTGCTTAACGATCAATTTTAAGGACTCTAGCTGATTGAACAGTATATAATAAACTTACTGAATGGCTTGCCGAAGGGCGGAGGGCAACTGTTTCGACTATTGACCGACAAGCCAAGCAATAAGAGTTTAATTACACGACATCAGATATGAATTTCAAATGTTATTCTTTCGATTTCAGACTATGCAAACTAACTGCGAGTTATTTAAGGATTCATTTGTTTTGGGTCTAACGCCGTTTTTCATCAGTTATTCTAACCAGTGTTCTTGGTTTTATTCTTGTTGAAACCCACAAGTAACCTCTCTACATGAAATAGAGGTAAAGGACGAATGACACACTCAATGTCCCCGCGATCCATAGAATCGCGTCCTCCCTAATGTAGTAATAAAGAGAAATATGTTAGCATACTAAAATTATAATTCACTGCTTTCCTAATATATAGCCTAAATGAGTGAAATGTATAATACTTTGGGAGATAAACGTTACAAGATGCTGCTTTTTCATCGTCTTCCCGACGTTTCTCATTCCTTCCGGCGTTTCATTGTCTTTCCGACGTTTCTCATTCTTTCCGGCGTTTCATCTTCTTTCCGGCGTTTTCCAGCGTTTTACATTCTTTGAGCCTATTCTGTGAAAAACTGATTTGGCCGAGTCCTGTAAAGCTGAAAAAAAATAACACGAATATAGTTGAAACGTGCATACATTTTACAGTATAACTGTGTTCTACCAAATCAATAAAAACGACTAGAATTATATCCATAGCACACGGATGCCTCACAAACTGTGTCATTCTCTACAGAACAAAAACTATCAAAGGGTTAGAACTGCAGTAAAAATAGTCACAGAGCCCCTCCCCCTTAATTATGTTCACCCGCACATCAAACTTATACATCTGGTAAAGTTTGAAGCAAGATAATTTTAGATTTTTCACTATTTTGCATGCAGCACAAATTATCAAAGGGCAATAACTGCAGTAAAAATAGTCACAGATAAAGATCACGGACAGTAGCAATGTTATTTGCCCCAACACAAATTTATCCATAAAAGGTTAAAGTTAATTGTTTTAACTTGTGACAAATGACTGTTAACACTATACCCGTTAATCACATGAAACAAAGTCTCCCTATACTTGTATAACACGCAAAAATATGGCGTACCGTTAGGGTCGAAAATGCCGATTTAGCTTTAAGACAATTCGATTTAGTACGACCCAGGGTCGGACATATTCCAATTAGTATGACCCTGGTTGAGAATTAGCTTAAAGCTATTTCATTTAGTACGACCCTGGGTCAGACAATTTCAATTTGTATGATACTAAATCGAATTAGTACGACCCTGAATTAAGACAAATCTATTTAGCTTTAGGACAATTCGAATTAGTACGACCCTGGGTCGGACATATTCCAATTAGTATGACCCTGGGTCAGACATATTCCAATTAGCTTTAAGCTAATTCCGAAATAGTATGACCCTGAATTAAGATAAATCTATTTAGCTTTAAGACAATTCGAATTAGTACGACCTGGTCGACATATTCTAATTAGTATGACCCTGGGTCAGACATATTCCAATTAGCTTTAAGATAATTCGGAATTAGTAATGACCCTGAATTAAGATAAATCTATTTAGCAATAAGACAATTCGAATTAGTACGACCCTGGGTCGGACATATTCCAATTAGTATGACCCTGGGTCGGACATATTCCAATTAGCTTTAAGACAATTCGGAATTAGTATGACCCTCAATTACAGCAGCCATCTTTAGTACGACCCTGGGTCGGACATATTCCAATTAGTATGACCCTGGGTCGGACATATTCTAATAAGCTTTAAGACAATTCCGATTTAGTATGACCCTCAGTTACAGCCGCCATCTTTAGTACGACCAGGGTCGGACATATTCCAATTAGTATGACCCTGGGTCGTACTAAATTGAATTAACTTAAAGACATATTATTTAGCTTTAAGACAATTGAATTAGTATGACCCTCGGACAAAATACCAGAATGCACCAAATTCACTGACCAATGAAATCAGGTGTTACATTTTCCTGTACATAATCGTCTATATCCAGAGGCCACCATAGGTCAGTTGAAATAAAATTTTGAAATCTTGAAAACAGTCATCATAAAATGTCGCTTTCAAGTTTCCTTGATCGTGTGAGGGATATAGTAAATGGTGTATTTGATACGCGTACACAAAACGGTGTAAATGATCAATCGATTAAATATTCGCTTAGAGGCTTAATTAGTTGCTTTTAACATTAATGCGCATATGTTCCAGGTTCCAAGCTATCAGATGGCCAGTGCCATAAATACACATTATCTGATTCTTAATGGGACCATCATGCTGACGAGACAACAAGCCTGAAATTTCAAAAAGTCAAAATTGATTTCCAGCTGCAGACACTTGTCCTAGGCAAAATAACGTATCTGTTGAGAATGCATATATAGCCATATACCTGAATCACTGCAACAATCACTTAAGATTATCTTATTGGTTGCAAAAAAGGAAACATGTTACATAAGCAAGATCAAATAAATGGCACGAAATACAAATACAATAAAAATATAAATAATAATAACATAACGTTTGTTATAATACACTGAAAAGAAAAGAAAAATGCATTATTTACTTCTTTAATATCTTTGAACAAATTGTCCTTGAAAAATAGTGGTAATACTCACCTTCATTCTTTTTGAAATTTAATTGAAGAAAAAAACTTCATTTCATCATTTTTGTCAATTTAAAATCTGGTTTTATATTTGCTATTCATTGATAAAACATAACATGATGTGCTTATAGAGAAATTGTTGTAAAACAGCACACATTGCAGTAACAATATCTAATTACGTAATGCAAAAAAATGACAAATATGTAATAATAAATGCAATGTATGTAATATTGAGCATTAAGTATTTGGCATTTAGCGTTAAAAAATGCCATTTCGGATTAAGTAGTTGAATTTATCATATAATGTTATTAATCAAGCAATTTCATATTGGCCTTGTTATTTGTCCAAGGGTAGTCGTATTGGCCCGAGGCCGTAGGCCGAGGGCCAATACGACTGCCCGAGGACAAATAACTAGGCCAATATGAAATCGCTTGATTAATGATAATATTATTATTCAACTTTCAACTGTTGGCGGTAACAGTATAAGAACTCTGTGAGTTACCTTATGACAGCTATGCACGTTCAGGTGAAAAATCGTGTCATTCTTTGACAAGTTGTTTACAGTTTAGACGTATTTTAGAAATCATGATCATTTTCGCCAGTAAAAACAGAATGAGTTGTATGTAGGTACTTGAGAATAATTTTGAAAGATACTTTTAATGCGACAAATCAAGAGTAACTAGAACATACTTATTTTTGGAATTCTATTTATTTTCTTTAGCGAGTACCATACATTTGAACTGTGATAAAAATGCTTTAAAAAGTCGTTTCCTTTTAGGCTGCAAGCAACGAGACACAAAATTATACACATATGTGTTGATCAAGATAATACAACCAATCAAGCACATATTATATAGTCCCATGCCTCGTTTAATTCTTATCCGAAATTGTTTGCAGTTCACAACTGACACTCTGTTCCCCAATTTATTCATCCACTTTCCAGCACTTGAATCGCTATTATCATTGCACAAATAGTCCACACTATCAAAATGTCTGTTAAAGATAAGTCTCATCCTTTTAATTAATCTGAGTTTCCATATTTTCTTATTATTTTCCTTGACAACTGCTAGAATTTCTGACAGGAAACACTTGCATTTTACACAATACCGAATAAGCGAAAGTACCGTTGTAATCTCCGAAGACGTACATCCCGCTCAGTCATACTTGGTTATTAAATTCAAACATGTTGGATGACTTTTTTTTATCAAAATGTGAAAAAAAAATGTAATCTATAACTCTGATGTAAAACAAAATGGCGTCATTTAAAAATCAAACGGAAGTGGCTTCTCCGTATTGGCCCTCTCTTTTGAACCAATCAAAATGCTTGAATTCCGTATTGGCCCTGTTTTTTCGTATTGGCCCTGTTTTTCTCATATTGGCTCAGTTATGTTTTGTATTAGCTCTGTCTGTTTCATATGATGTTTGCAATTGATCTAATACAGTGTGTAATATTGTAAAGTTGAATAATAATATTGATTATTGAGCATTTATCAGCTGGCCATTACCATGGTACACGTACTGGCCTTTCATAATGCAACATACCAAATGCTATATACATGTGCCTGTGGAAGGCCGATGCGCCTTTCTAATTGGCAAATCGTTAATGAAAAATGCTTTTTACCAAATGCTTGAATCATATATTGGCTGTCAAACGGTAATTGTCAATGGTAAATGCTAACTGTTGAAACAATAAACGCTAAATGCTTATTGCTGAGTAAATAGCTGACAATATCAGTGGATGAATGCATTCTTTATATAGTATATACTCATTGTTCATCGCTCTGTGTGATATTTTAGTAAGCATTTTACAGCAAAAAGTTACGGTTCCATGTCCCCATAATAGGTGCAACATATTACTGCTTCAAATCAGTCATGTAGATTTTTTTCAAAGGAGTAAAGTGTTGGAAAAAAAATTGATCATATGTGTATAAAGCTCAGTAATTTCAGAATTACCATTTATCATTTGACTATAAGAATTAGTTTGTATAAAATTTAGCATTTGACAGTAACCATTTTGTATATAGTAGTAGTTGCAGCAGTAGCAGAAGTAGTAGCAGTAGTAATAATGGCAGTAGCAGCAGCAGCAGTAGTAGTAGTAGTAGAAGCGGTAGCAGTAGCAGTAGCAGTAGCAGCAGCAGCAGCAGCAGTAGCAGCAATAGCAGAGTAGTAGCAGTAGTAGTAGCAGCAGCAGCAGAGTAGTAGCAGTAGTAGTAGCAGTAGTAGTAACAGTAGTAGCAGCAGCAGCAGAGTAGTAGCAGTAGTAGTAGCAGTAGTAGTAACAGTAGTAGCAGCAGCAGCAGAGTAGTAGCAGTAGTAGTAGCAGCAGCACCACCACCAGCAGTAGCAGAGTAGTAGCAGTAGTAGTAACAGTAGTAGCAGCAGCAGTAGCAGTACTAGCAGTAGTAGTAGCAGCAGTAGCAGAGTAGTAGCAGTAGTAGTAGCAGTAGCAGTAGTAGTAACAGTAGTAGCAGTAGCAGCAGCAGCAGCAGCAGTAGCAGTACTAGCAGTTGTAGTAGCAGTAGTAGTAGCAGCAGTAGCAGTAGTAGTAACAGTAGTAGCAGTAGTAGTAGCAGTAGCAGTAGTAGTAACAGTAGTAGCAGCAGCAGCAGCAGCAGCAGTAGCAGTACTAGCAGTTGTAGTAGCAGCAGTAGCAGAAGAGAAGTACCAGTGGTAGTAGTAGCAGTAGTAGCAGCTGCAGCAGCAGCAGCAACAACAGAGTAGTAGCAGTAGTAGTAGCAGCAGCAGCAGCAGCAGAGTAGTAGCAGTAGTAGTAACTGTAGTAGCAGTAGCAGCGGCAGAGTAGTAACAGTAGTAGTAGCAGCAGTAGCAGAAGAGAAGTACCAGTGGTAGTAGTAGCAGTAGTAGCAGCTGCAGCAGCAGCAGCGACAACAGAGTAGTAGCAGTAGTAGTAGTAGCAGCAGCAGCAGAGTAGTAGCAGTAGTAGTAATGCACCTGTCAATATTTTGCCCGCCCAGGGGGGCGGCGGGCTGACCCAGGGGAATTTGACATTTCAAAAAAATTGTTGTCTAAATCCCCACCCTAGAGACAACCTTTTTTGTCTAAATCCCACCCTAGAGCCTTGTTGGTACATCAAATGTTTGTCTAATTCCCGCCTGTCGGGAATGGCCTTCTGTCTAAAGTCCCGTGTATGCCCGCCGCTCCCCCGGGCGGGCAAAATATTGACAGGTGCATAACTGTAGTAGCAGTAGCAGCGGCAGAGTAGTAGCAGTAGCAGCAGCAGTAGCAGAGTAGTACCAGTAGTAGCAGTATCAGTAGTAGCAGTAGCAGCAGCAGCAGTAGCAGAGTAGTACCAGTAGCAGTATCAGTAGCAGAGTAGTACCAGTAGCAGTATCAGTAGCAGAGTAGTACCAGTAGCAGTATCAGTAGCAGAGTAGTACCAGTAGCAGTATCAGTAGCAGAGTAGTACCAGTAGTAGCAGTATCAGTAGCAGTAGTAGCAGCAGCAGCAGTAGCAGAGTAGTACCAGTAGTAGCAGTATCAGTAGTAGCAGTAGCAGCAGCAGCAGTAGCAGAGTAGTACCAGTAGCAGTATCAGTAGCAGAGTAGTACCAGTAGCAGTATCAGTAGCAGAGTAGTACCAGTAGTAGCAGTATCAGTAGCAGCAGTAGCAGCAGCAGCAGTAGCAGAGTAGTACCAGTAGTAGCAGTATCAGTAGTAGCAGTAGCAGCAGCAGCAGTAGCAGAGTAGTACCAGTAGCAGTATCAGTAGCAGAGTAGTACCAGTAGCAGTATCAGTAGCAGAGTAGTACCAGTAGTAGCAGTATCAGTAGCAGTAGTAGCAGCAGCAGCAGTAGCAGCAGCAGCAGAGTAATAGATATACTCATTGTGGAAGCATGCATTGATGATATTTCACGCGGCTATGTATGTAAAAACATATGTCTATTGTAAAAGCATGCACTGATGACATTTCACGTGGCTATCTGTGACGATGCATATGACCAAATACACTCACTGTAGAAGCCTGCACTAAAATATTTCACGTAGCTATCTCTGACGATGTATGTCACTAAAAATAGTCACTTGCAGTAGCAATAACAGTAGCAGCAGTAGTAGTAGAAGTAGCCGTAGCAGTAGCAGTAGTAGCAGTAGCAGTAGCAGTGGCAGCAGCAGTAGAAGCAGCAGCAGTAGCAGTAGCAGAGTAGTAACAGCGGTAGCAGTAGAAGTAGTAGCAGTAGCAGTAGTAGTAACAGCAGCAGCAGCAGCAGTAGCAGTGTAGTAGCAGAAGCAGTAGCAGTAGTACTAGCAGTAACAGTAGCAGCTGTAGTAGTAAAAGTAGCAGTAGTAGTAGTAGTAATAACAGCAGCAGCAGTAGTAATAGTAGTAGAAGTAGCAGTAGTAGTATTACCAGCAGCAGCAGCAGCAGCAGCAGAAGCAGTAGCAGAGTAGTGGTAGTAGTAGTAGTAGTAATAGTAGTAGTAGAAGTATTGATCGTACACTCTTGAGTCCTCTCCCTGGAAAGACCAGTACTGGTGAATTATGATTAGGCTCGATCGTGACCTCAGTTGGACTCGAATCTTCGACTCCCGGGTCAAGCGGCTATCGACATTTTCAAAAGCTATAACAATACAAATTAAGTTTTCTAATTAATTAAAGGGTGATTCAGGACAAATATAGTATTGAAGGTAATTTAGTAACTTTTACAAGCCCTTATTACTGAACAAAAACTGGAATTTCAAACTTATGATGTGCTGTTTTGGCTGTAACTGTTGGATATTCGTTATTATCACATGATTGACGTCGCGGGAATGTAATAAAGCCATTACATAAAATGATAATACACTAGTGTAATAAACCTTTGACGTCGACGTCGTTTAAAGTATAGGAGACGTTGGTCAAATTAACTTGTTTTAATAGCTAAAGAAAGAAGAATTTTTGATGTTTCGACAGGAAAAATTATCATGCGATAAAAAGAATATTACATTTGTGACTTTCCACATTGAATTTATTAAACTCGTTGAATAAAATTGATTAAATGCTCGGCAGAGCCTCGCATTATATAATTTTATTCAACTCGTTTAATAGATTCAATATGAAAAGACACTCATGTAATATCCTCTATTTCTCAACTTTAAAGAGAGTTTATTTAATATGTGTGCATTTCCGGCAAAGCGTTCGCTTTTTTGTGGATACTGTATTATAATTATGGACTAGCTCCTAGACTATGACATATCTTTTTTACATTTTTATAATTGAATGTAACGAACTGAGACAGTCTATATTCTATGGCTATTTGATAATTTTAACATCATTCCTCTGTGAAAATCTGTAGAATAGACTGGCTTTTGTCTCTATGAAATTGGGTTCGTCAAAAAAAGGTGAAAAATGCAGAAATATATTTATTATCAGTCTTGTGGTAGTCTACTATGATTATGGCATTCGAATAATATTCGATTATTAAGCGATCACTATTACAAGTAAAATGATCTTAGTCTGGAAGTGATCTTTTACACCATCCCTCGACAAGAGTACGACTAATCCATTCAACTGAAGCTTGCGTCCCCTGAAATAAATATTTTCAGTTTTAAAGTGACCGATTTATATCCATCAAATGTGAAAGAAAAGACAAATGGACTGGGAAACAATTCTTACAAATGACGTTTCAACTGAGATTTTGGCGGAACACCAATTGGCGCTATAAAATTAATGTCTACTTTATGAAGAAATCATTAAAAAACAAAATAATAAGTACGGACGTGTCAGCTATGTGATTCTGCATGTTCGCCCCAAATTTAGGTCATTTAGACAGTAATCTTCATCATCATAAATCAATGCGATGGGAACTGATGTACTTATAGGCCTATTGTGTGTCAAGTTTTACTGAAAAGTATTCAGTCGTTTTAGTTTAAAATCAGTTTTTAAAAAGCAGCATTTGCCAATTTGACCAGTTTCATCAGCCGTTGCCACGGTGACGCATACCGCTACATTTCTACGATTATTCTTAAATGTCAGGTCTTATATTTACTCAGTTGTTTTAAAATAGTAAAGAAATGTTTCCTATGATAGGTATGGCAGATATAATGAAAGATTTTCCGTATTATATGGCCGCTATATGGTTCACTGAGTTACCAACTGTTGCTACAGTTGAACTGATTTGAAAATTCTACAAGTCTGAAAGTTCGAACCTGCCTGCTTTGAATAGAAGTACCTGCCTAATACTGGTGCTATATTATATTTACGACATCGTTATGTAAACGGTCAGCACTATATTTTGTTAGCCACTGTACTGTACTCCAAAGTACTAGAATAGCAAATCGCAACACAATATCAACGGTTTCAGAAAAAAAAAACTGCATACGAACGCGTGCATTTCAACCACTATGCCAACGGACACGTCCATTTCAATTACTGCTGCATACGGACACGTGCATTTTAACCTCTACTGCATACGGACACGTGCGTTACGATCACTACTGCTTACAGAAAAGTGCATTTCGACCACTACTTTATACAGACACGCGCATATCATACACGTGCATTTCAACCATTTCCTGAAGCAAACGCAACACAGAAATAGCAATCATGTAGCCAAATATTTAGGGGTTGCGCATGATACGCAAAGTACTACAGGTATGCAACTTAAACCCCTAGCCCCTAAACTGCGTTTTAATGAATTTGGATTTTGAAAAGCACCAATTGTAACTTCCTTTTTGTAAATGATAATGCTGCACGCTATTTTGGTGATCTAATTGCAACCAATGTTTGCACGGATGCATTCGATATTAGAGCTAATAGAGTAAGGCATAGTGGAATGACAAAACTCTCAGACCACTCAAATTTCCAGTCACATGTCTAACGACGTAAATTCGAGTCCTTTAATGTACCTCCAATTGTTTACTGCTCGCAAAAAGGGGTTGTTTTCGCAAAATAATTTTCGTAATATTGGCATACAGATCTACGCCATAACGATAAATAAAATATTGACTGTACAACGTATAGTTTCCAAACTAAAATGATATTTATGGACTTTGTTTACAATATTCCGTTTTAATGTCATTTTGTGGAGAGGACCGTTAGCTAATTTTAATATAACTCGTGGCCAAATCTATTGGAAAATGTTACTAAATTATTCCCATTGTAATTAATATTAACAATAAATATTATTAAATTAAAAATAGATAGTTTTAAAATATACAAAGTTTATATTTACGTGTGTATAAACTAATGCAGAAGTTAAATTGAAGTTATATCGAATGGATGTTGCAACAAGAAACGCATAAAAAATTAAAAACCCGACTTAATCCTGGTCTTGGAAAACCGAAATTGTTAATGCCATCCAAGTATGAAATAGTTAGGAATCCATTAAACTTTGTCTTGTATAAACGTTTAGCAATCTAATTTGATAAATGGCCATTTGGAACTACGGCAAACTGCCCATTAGGAATCACAGCTAACAGACACGGTTTAAATGTTCAATCATCTATGTCCCAAAGGGTCAATTTATCTACCAAATCACTAAACAAATTTCGTTTTTTTTTTATTTTCAACAAAACAGGTTTTGTCCTAACGAGCATGTTAAAGCAAAATGTAAAACAAAGATCAAAAGTTATATCAATCGATAATCAATATGACATTACAAATGAAATTTTTCTATACTTTTCATTTTTGTTGTCGTTTTTTTTTTTATTTTTTTTTTAGAAATAGGTTAACAGATACATAAACTTCACCAAAGGCTTCAGCAGTTGTCTTTTTTTTACTCAAACATCTACAATCTGTCTTGGAAAGACATATAAACAGGCAGTATCTTAGCTATTTATCTGAGTCTAACTGTCGCTTGATACCAGGAGTCATTTTTTCTCTTTTACAAATAACGCATTAACGGTTACAAAATTGATGTAAATAAGTGGTTTAGTGAATTCTGCGATGTTCTGCCAAACTGACAGGTTTAATTGCATGAGTACTTGGAAGTTTAGATGCGAGCAACTTGCTTGACGAGTGCTGAGTATGTAACAGGTATTTTGATTGGCCACATCTTAGTTACTATATTTAGCGTCAGGGTCGTACTAATTGATAAGAATCATTTAGCTTTAAGCTAATTCATTTAGCTTTAAGACAATTCGATTTAGTACGACCCAGGGTCGGACATATTCCAATTAGTATGACCCAGGGTCGGACATATTCTATTTAGTATGACCCTGGTTGTGAATTAGCTTTAAGCTAATTATATTTAGTACGACCCTGGGTCAGACATATTCTATATAGTATCATACTAAATCGATTTAGTACGACCCTGAATTAAGATAATTCCATTTAGCTTTAAGACAATTCGAATTAGTACGACCCTGGGTCGGACATATTCCAATTAGTATGACCCTGGGTCAGACAAATTCCAATTAGCTTTAAGACAATTCGGAATTAGTATGACCCTGACTTAAGATAAATCTATTTAGCTTTAAGACAATTCGAATTAGTACGACCCTGGGTCAGACATATTCCAATTAGTATGACCCTGGTTCAGACATATTCCAATTAGCTTTAAGACAATTCGGAATTAGTATGACCCTGAATTAAGATAAATCTATTTAGCTTTAAGAAAATTCGAATTAGTACGACCCTGGGTCGGACATATTCCAATTAGTATGACCCTGGGTCAGACATATTCCAATTAGCTTTAAGACAATTCGGAATTAGTATGACCCTGAATTAAGATAAATCCATTTAGCTTTAAGACAATTCGAATTAGTACGACCCTGGGTCGGACATATTCCAATTAGTATGACCCTGGGTCGGACATATTCCAATTAGCTTTAAGCTAATTCCGAAATAGTATGACCCTCAATTACAGCAGCCATCTTTAGTACGACCCTGGGTCGGACATAGTTACAATTAGTATGACCCTGGGTCGGACATATTCCGATATGTCTGACCCTGGGTCGTACTAAATATGAAATAGCTTTAAGCTAATTCCGAACCTGGGTCATACTAATTGGAATATGTCCGACCCTGGGTCGTACTAAATGAAATAGCTTTAAGCTAATTCCGAACCTGGGTCATACTAATTGGAATATGTCCGACCCTGGGTCATACTAATTCGAATTGTCTTAAAGCTAAATAGATTTATCTTAATTCAGGGTCATACTAATTCCGAATTGTCTTAAAGCTAAATCGGCATTTTCGACCCTAATGGTACGCCATACAAAAATAAACATTAAAAGTACCTTAAGTTTATATCCCTTCTTACACGACATCGCTGTACCGCTCCTGATTGGACATAGTACGGAAAGTAACCCCGTATTCGAGTATTACAATCGATTATTGTATTTCTCTCCCTTTGTAAAACGGAAATAACCGAATCGAATCCGATGTGCTATATTTAAACTGGAAATCCCATTACTGATTTCTGGAGAAAAAGGACGAGAAAAATGGAGTAGATGACAAGTAAGGTGAGAGTATTTAAATGTTAAATACACTGTCTAATCTTTGAATGATTTAGATTAACACACAGCTTTTATACACGTGTTAACTTGTCTCAGCACACGACAAACCTAATCAAATAAAAACGAAAGTTGTCGAAACAGCGTCCTGTATCTGGTCCAGCTGATC